>NW_027533339.1:3950648-4005290 GCF_008692635.1 Crocuta crocuta | reverse complement strand
ATACTCACTTTTAATGGGAAACTGAAAATAAGTAGGTAAATCTAGTGCTGTGATGATTTACTGATTTATGAACAAAAATTTGGAGAATTTTAGTCATCTAAAGAGAGTCAATTAGCACTAAACTATAATCACAAAACTACAAAATGATTGTACATTTTTAGGTTTAGATTAGATTAAGTCAGCCTTACTTTAAAGAATTGTAGAGCATACTTAATTCCTGATCACATTTCTAATTATCATGTTAGATTGAGAACAAGATCACACCATTTAAATAAAAATAAATAATAATATGTGAAAATAGAGACTACCTATAAATTAAAAATCTACTTTGATTAATTGATTACTTTCCTTGATATTAATGGCAACGAGACACTTTAAAAGATAGAGCTCAAAGAGTTAACACCATCTAAAACGAGTAGTTCTCATTCAGTAAAATTTTCTTTAGACAAACTTAGACCTGAGATTGCAAAACAAAAACAAAAAGAAACAACAAAAAAAATATGTACCTTGAAAAAATGGGAAAAGAAATACATACTACTTGTATTACATTAAACTTTTAAACTAAAAAAGTCAAATATTTTCAGTAACAACTTTTCAAACACAACTGCTAAAGTGCAGAGAGCATTCCTTAAAACTCTTGAGTGTATCAAATAAGATAGTATATGTAAAAACACTTTGAAATCCATAGAAAGGTGTAAAATATTTTTGACTGCAGGAGTGATGCCTTAAGACCACCAAACATGAGAAATGGAAATACACTTTATATCCTTCTCTCACATAAAAATCTCCACAAAAATGATAAATGACCTATTATACAACAGACTTTAAGAATGAGACAACGTATCTGAAAAATCATATTTCCTAGGGTAAATGCACTCTGAGCTTTGTAAACATAATAAGAAAGATGCAAATAGCTTTGTATACACTAGAATAAGTAGGTTACCGTGAATGGGGGGAGAATTAGACATGCAATATAGTTACTTATATACAGGTCAATATCTGAGATAATTTTCTGTGTGTATGTGTGTGTGTATATGTGTGTAAATACTTTATACTTACATAATGTATATGTATATATACTTACCTTTGTACAGGTAAATATATGGAAGATTATCTGCCTATTTGCTGCAAAAGGGAATTCTTAGGGCACTAATACAATTTTTAATCATGTATTATTTTGTTGGGATAGAGGCTGAGGTGGTGAAATATACAGACATCCATCATAAACTGAGATAGTGATACTATCATGTCATTAATCACAGAAAAGAAGGTGATTGGCAGTAGCAAAATAAAAGTCTTCTATTTGTCACTTGAGAGAAAAGAAAATGTATCTTTTCTAGCATTAAGCCTGTTCTAAAGGTGGAGACAAGTACCATTAAGACTTTATCAACTGCATATTTTCAAAGTAATGTAGTAGACAGAAGTGGATTTAGCTCAATTTGGAATTTTTCATCCATGTTGCCACAGAGCTTGAATTGACAGACACATTTAAAATGTGGCTTGTCTTCCTTTTGCTTTTTCATTTTTGGTTTTAGTCTTGGTCCTCAATTGACAAGGTTTGTAATAATTCTATTTTTATATTTTAAAAAGCAAAATATGAGTGGTGTATAGGATAAAAAATTCAAGAGTCTCTTTGACCCTTGGTTTCTTTTTGATTTCACCAAAATCGCTGAGAAGGATTTTAGGCACAGAAATTTGAATGATTCCTATAGGAAGAGCCCTAAGCCTGGTTTGGAGGACTTAAAAGAAATACAACGTATTAAACCAAACTCAAGAATTTTCCAGTATCCTCAAAGAAACAACATCTATATACATAAAAAGTAAATAATGCCCAGAGACATTTTTTTTGATACTTTATAACCACTAAGGCTTACATATGCCTGACCAGCCCTTTAACATTAAACAGAGAAATTATTATGAAAATCAAGGTTCAAATATTTGAGTTCCAATTCCAGTTATGACATATAAGCAGGTTTTATAACCTGAGGTTTTATTGCCTTGTTTACAATTTGGAAACATTAATATAAACCCTTATGCCATTTTTTGAAATATAACATTTTAAAAGAGTTTATAAATGAAATGCACAGGATATGAAAATATACAACAACCAGATTAATGGAACGTTGCTTGTATTTTGTTGTTTATTTTTAAAATTTTGAATATTTTATTTATTTCTGAGAGAGAGACAGTGTGAGCCGGAGAGGGTCAAAGTGAGAGGGAGATACAGAATCTGAAACAGGCTCCAGGCTCTGAGGTGGCTGTAAGCACAGAGCGCAACACGGGGGCTTGATCCCACGAGCCGTGAGATCATGACCTGAGCCGAATTCGGACACTTAACCTACTGAGCCACCCAGGCACCCCATGGAGTATTGCTTGTATTTTGCAAGCCTCTTTTTCTTTGTCCATTGTATCTCTCTCCCTTGGTCACAGTGATAACCATTCTTTCCTTCTTAAAAAAAAATTAGTTGGGGCTCCTTGGTGGCTCAGTCAGTTAAGCGACCGACTTCGGCTCAGGTCATGATCCCACGGTTGGTGGGTTCAAACGCCGCCTCAGGCTCTGTGCTGACAGCCAACTCAAAGCCTGGAACCTGCTTCAAATTCTGTGTCTCCCTTTCTCTCTGACCCTCCCCCGCTCACACTGTCTCTCTCTCGCGCTCAGAAATAAATAAAACATTAAAAAATTAGTTATTTTTTTATTCATTGTTTTCTTATTTTGAATTTTATATTCTTTTTTTAATGTTTTATTTATTTCTAGGAGAAAGAGAGACAGCGTGAGCAGGGGAGGGTCAGAGAGAGTTGAATTTTATATTCTTTATAAAAATAGCATCATATGTTATGCAACTTGAAACTTTAAATATATAATTTATATTTATCCATGTTGTTTATTCACTTTTACTTTGTATAATTTTTTTTACTATGAACACATAAAAACTTAAGTTGATCCTTCATGGACATTTAGGTTGTTTCTATCCTCAGGATAGTACCTACAGTGCTTCTATAAGTGTCCATGTATATGCTCTTGTACAAAAATCTATTCATTTGCATGTCTTTCTCATAATTTTAATGAACACCTTGATTGTAACTTCCTTTAGCAAAATTCAATTATTTTTCTTTTTACAAAAAATACCTATTTTATTCTGATTCTGCTTATTGCAATATTAATTGACTATATATATTTGAATATGTGGGTCTGATAGTGTAATTCATTGCTTATATTAACTGTATTCATGACTTCTTTACCTGTTAAGAAACTAATAATTTTTATAATTGCTTTGATCTGTTTTTAAAGTATATACCCATAAAGATATTTTGTATTTGTTTTTACAAGACCTCAAGTATGGCATTAGTAGCCAAAATATTTCATACTAAATTAACTTTTCAAGGATTACATAAAAATTTAACACAAGCTATTGCAAAAAAATAAAGTAGAAACTTTTCCAAATTATTTTGGATGTTAGGAAAATCCTGATATAAAATAAAGAAAAATGTATTTATTAATAAGGAAAGGAAACCAAAACTCAATTTATCCAAAGAAACAGACATAATCAATCTTCATAAAATATTAGCTAATTCATTCCAAACAATATAAAAGATATAGGATACATTATGATGAATTAGCTTTCATCCCCAAAATACAAGGTGGGTGATTTTCAACAAGTCACTAGGTAATGGATCCTTTATGTATTTTATTAAATATAAGAAGCTTAACATTAATAAAAGCTATACTATATTTAGATGAAGCCCCGGAAGATGACAATAATTTAACATGACAATAATTAGAAAGTTATGGGGTCAAAGCAGAGCAGACTGAGAAGAATGAGAGAACTTCCATATTTTATGTGGTGAAACATGGAAATAGAAAAATGTCGAAACTCACCAAACCTAACACTTACGATTTTTTATTGTGTTCTCTGTCAATTATCTTTCAATGAAGAGTTGGAAAACAGCCTCATAATGACAACATAAATATGTAAAAGCTGCAGTACCACTAGTCTGAAATTGTCTTTTGAAATTCACTTGAGATAAAGCATGAGAAACAGACAACAAAGCCTCGTTTGCTTGAAATTCTCCTAAGGGATTTGAACTTAATCCTGTAAACTTGAAAAATAATTGAAGGATGCTATGTAAACAAGTGACCTGGTGGGTTTTTACCTCTTAGAAAGATCATTGAGCATCAGACACAGCAGGAACAAAATGATGCTGGACATGAATTAATACTGTCAGCTGACTACTGTGGGAAGAAATAACGAGGATCTGAACTTGAGAAGCAGCAGTGGCAATGTAAAATAAAGGGAGATACTTGGAAGTCAGGGGGAAAAAAGTTGCATGTGATGTATATGGAAGCTGTGAAACCTACCTTTTGGATTTCTGGCTATAGAAGAGGTTTCTTAAACACAAGCTAGGATAGGAAATATAAGAAAAAGGGCTTCTTTGGAGGAGATAAGAGATTGTTTAATTTGGGCATGTTGAAATTGGGATGCCTATAGACCATGTAAGTAAAAAAGTCTAGCAAATGATGAAAGTGAATTTTGATCTTAGAATAGAGCTTTTTGCTCAAGTTTTGTTATTCAAAATCCTGAACATATAGATGGTATGTAAAACCATAGATTTCTATGGGTCATACGCACTCTTTAAAAATTAAAAACTTGCTACAACATTTTGAAGTATTAGATATTCTTGAACATCAGTTTCTGTGGGATTTCCAAGGTATGTGTGTTTGTGGGGAACAGAAACCTCTTACAAACATCAAGGAAAACATAAGCAGCTTTTAATAATTCACTGTAAGCATGATGTAGTAATAGAGTTATCCAAGAAACAATTCTCCTTGACCTTTTATAATGTTAAATATTTATTAAGCATTTTAAAATGCCCTTGCAAAAATTGGCTAAATTAATAACTAAGATACAGGAAGACACAAGCTATACTTTTGCACAAGCTAGATTCTTGCCTACATAGGTTAATAAGCAAATTTGTAAAACCATATATATGATTCAAATAATTAAAAAATTGAGTCAATGGTAAATAAGTTAGTTAAACTGAATAGTGGTGAAGTATCCTGAGCCAGAGTTGCTGTTGTTTATATATCTTAATTAGGTGATAAAATCCAAAGTAGTTAAAATGATTAAATCTTAAAGTCAAATAAAGGACTTAGGCTGTGAAATAAATCCTAGTTTTACAAATTACATTTAAATTCTCAACATTGACATTGAGCTGAATTAAATCTGCTTCATGTGATCACAAGGAAATCATGTGAGATGCATATGGCTCTAGATCTCTTGGCCTGATCAAAAAATCAAATAATTTAAATTATTTAAATACACTGAGAAATTCACACTAAACCATTCTGATCTGTAATTCTAATCTTAAATTCACTTGATATTGTATAACATACACGCTGAGAAAGCATACACGTATATTAAATCAAATCTACATCTTTACTATTTGTATAAGTTTATGAATAACTGTGGATATTTGGTTAATAAAATATAATATTTAAAATAATCTGATGCTACATGATAACTGATATTTTTTGTTCTAACTTGAAATGTTAATTAAATAATTTATTTTAGACTAGTGATTATAAGATGAAATTTTAAGTAAATTTGCAAATACAGTGTTCAGAAAAATTCATAAATGACTGGATTTATAAATTTAATGTGGTATTTCTAGGACTATGTAAGTGTTTGAGTAAGATACTTGATTAGACAAAGTGTATATGTATTTTATAATATTTAAAGAAAAATTAAATTCAGCTTTAAAATATTCAAAGAGCAATTTGGTAGGCAGCTGAAGTGTAGAAGGAGAAGATTATAAGTGTAAATATTAATATTTAGCAAAATTTAATTAGCTATATATTGAAAGTTCTTTGACATAATTACTGAATTTTATAAAACCAATAAATAATGAAATATTTTAAATCAATTTTGGAAGTTAAAATAAATTACCATTTTGATTTTTTAAATAACATATTGATTTTTAAAAGTCATGTAAAACCAAATAGTTACCTCTGTATTGCCTCAGAGAACTGAATGTTTCACACTGACAAGTGCCATTTATATCTTTTAACAAAGTTAGATATATTTAATATCTAATTTATAAATTGGAGGCGCAAATCAACATGATCCTTAGTAAAAAAAGTCATTTGAACAGTGGATAACTGTTCTTTTGAAATTTGACGACATATAATTTTTCTATTGGCATAATGCATTTTTGGAGTGAATTTCACTTCTAGATTTTACTTTTCTTTAATAATGGTGCGCAAAGCAAATGGTCTGTCAGCACAATGAAGTAGAATGCCAACACATTTATTGATGAAAATGTCAATTAGCATTTATTAAGTATTTTTTGGGGAAAAGCAAGAGTATAGATAGGGTAACTTTTCGTTCCAATATAAACATAAGAAATAGTTCCTTAAAATAGCCCTTAAAAATTGTAGGTTCCTTGATTTAAAATGTTCAGCTATACAAAGAGCATGAAACTATATGGTTAGAAGAGACATAATGTGAGACAAGATGGCGGAGAAGTAACAAGCAGTGTACATTTGGCCTGCACTCATCTCAAACAGAGAAGGCCTGAAGTCGTAGGACACTGAGCCACAGGATTTGGGGAAGAGAAAGAGAGAGTACGCTGGGAAGGAAACCTCCTAAGTGCGTGAGTGCGAACTGGGGAAGATAGAAGCGGGACAGGACCCAGAGACAGGGAGGGAGGGGAGGGAACCCGGTTGCGTGCAGCTGCGGTGAGTCATGAACCAGCGAGTGGTGGCGAGCTGCCGCGAGTCCAGGGGAAAGGAAAGAAAGCTGAGATTGCTCACAGAACCATCCCTGGAGAAGAGGAAAAACCTCGGCTTGGAAAGACAGTGCTTTTTAGCTCTGGCTGGGGTGCTGACTTTAAACTAGGTGCCCTGGTCCCAGAAGGCGCCAGGAAAAACTGAACTGCCGGGCGCCGGGCACCTTCCATGGCGGCGGCAGGCCGGTGAACCCGCAGCAACGCCTGTGGAGGCGGTACCGGCGCCGGGTGAAGCTGCAGTGGCGCTCGCGACATCGGCCCACTAAAACAGCAGCAGCCCGGTGTTTTTATGCCAGCGACCCGGTGAAGTTATGCCAGAGCCTCCTGAAGTGGCAGCTGTGTGAGCGAAACTTGCTTGCTTAAGCAGCAGCGGCTGGTAAAGCGGTTGCAGCGGGGTGAGGCGACGAGATCTCCTCAGACCTGAAGTTGCTACGTGACCCAAAAGCACTCGAGTTGTATTGCTGCTTGACCCTGGTGGATCGGAGGCTGCTGCACTTCCTCACCCTCCACTCAACCCCCAGCAACAGGGAAGCAGCGACCAGGGGAACTGTTAATGGCGGTATAACAAAGCCTCTCAGGAGTAATCAGACTAGATAGTTTCTCTGGATAACACCACCTTCTTTCACCTCTCCAACCATATTCCACCCTTTAGCTCTTTGAAAACAGCTTCTTATCCCTTCTGCCTGTTCCTTCTATCTCCAGTTTTGCCTCATCTCTGCCCTATCATCTCTCTCTTTCTCTATGGTCTTCAACCAGCACTGCATACACCCAGCTATTTAATTGTAGCTGGGAAATATGGCTATATGCCTTACACCCATCTTTGTCTATCGGTTTTCTTCTTTCTTCCTTTTCTTTTCTTCTTTCTGACTTTTTAATGTATTTTTATTTTCTATCATTCGCCTTCCCTCCTCCGTCTTTTCTCATTAATTTTTAGTTTTCCCTCTCGGTTAGCGTAACAGTTAGATTCGACTGTGCGTTTGTGTCCCTCTGTTCCCTGTGTGTTTGTGNTTTAGAATAATAATGGTAAAATTTTAATCGCTGGGCTTGCAAAAAGCATAGAGGACATCAAAGAAACTGGCTACAAACAACACGGAGAACAAAAATAGGCATGATGAATTAAAAAATGCGATAAATGAGATACATAATTAGGTGTAGGTGTCCAATGCACGGATTGAAGAAGCAGAAAAGAGAATAAGTGATTTAGAAGACACCGTTATAGAAAAACAAGAAGCTGACAAAAAAAGAGACAAACCTGATCCCGGAACATGAAAGAAGAGTTCGAGAGCTCAGTGATACGGTTAAACGCAACAATATCCGTATCATAGGAATCCCAGAAGAGGAAGAGAGAGGGAAAGGTGCTGAAGGAGTCCTGGAACAAATTATAGCAGAGAACTTCCCCGACCTGGGGAAGGAAGTAAATGTGGAAATACAAGAGGCTCAGAGGACTCCCCTCAGACGTAACTTGAATCGATCTTCTGCACGACATATCATAGTCAAAATGGCAAAATATAAGGACAAAGAGAGAATTTTGAAAGCAGCTAGGGAGAAAAGGGCCCTAACATACAAAGGGAAACCTATCAGAGTGGTGACAGACCTATCTACTGAAACTTGGCAGGCCAGAAAGGAATGGCAGGAGATCTTCAATGTGATGAACAGAAAAAATGTGCAGCCAAGAATCCTCTATCCAGCAAGCCTGTCATTCAAAATAGAAGGAGAGATAAAAGTCATTCCAAATAAACAAAAATTGAAAGAATTTGTCCCAATAAGCCAGCCCTACAAGAAATCCTGAGGAGGACTCTCTGAGGGAAGTATTGCAAGGAATGAAGACACCAGAGACACACCACAAACATGAACCCCACAACGGACACAATAACTCTAAACCCACATATTTCGATAATAACACTGAATGTAATGGGCTGAATGCTCCAATCAAAAGACATAGGGTAGCAGAATGGATAAAAAAAAAAAATCCATCTATTTTCTGTCTACAAGAAACACATTTTAGATTGGAAGAATCCTTTAGATTAAATGTAAGGGGATGGAGAAATATCTGTCATGCTATGGGAAGTCAAAAGAAAGCTGGAGTAGTTACACTTATATCGGACAAACTGGACTTTAAATTAAAGACAATAACAAGGGACGAAGAAGGGCATTATATAATAATTACAAGGCCTATCCATCATGAAGAACTAACAATTATAAATGTCTATGCACCGAATATGGGAGCACCTAAATATTTAAAACAATTAATTACAAACAGAAACAACCTTATAGATAAGAATGTGCTAATAGCAGGGAACTTTAATACTCCGCTTACAGCAATGGATAGATCAACCAGATAGAAAATCACTAAAGAAACAATGGACTTGAATGATACAATGGACCAGATGGATCTGACAGATATATTTAGAACTCTGCATCCTGAGGCCGTGGAATTCAGTTTCTTCTCAAGTGTGCATGGCACATTCTCCAAGATAGATCAGATACTGAGACCTAAAGCATCCCTCAATAAATATAAAAGAATTGAGATCATACCATGCACACTTTCAGATCATAATGCTTTGAAACTTGAAATCAATCACAGGAAGAAGTCTGGAAAACCTCCAAAACCATGGAGGTTAAAGAGCACTCTACTAAAGAACGAATGGTGAGAATGTAAACTGGTCCAGCCCCTTTGGAAAACAGTGTGGAGGTTCCTCAAAAAGTAAACAATAGAACTCCCCTCTGACCCAGCAATAGCACTGCTAGGAATTTACCCAAGGGATACAGGAGTGCTGATGCATAGGGGCACATGTACTCCAATGTTCATAGCAGCACTCTCAACAATAGCTAAAACATGGAAAGAGCCTAAGTGTCCATCAACAGACGAATGGATCAAGAAGATGTAGTTTATCTATACGATGGAATACTACATGGCAATGAGAAACAATGAAATCTGGCCATGTGTAGCAACATGGATGGTCTTTGAGGGTGTTATGCTGAGCGAAATAAGTCAGGCAGAGAAGGACAAATACCATATGTTTGCACGTTTAGGAGGATTAGGAGGAACTTAACGGAGGACCAAGGGGGAGAAGAAGGGGGGAAATAGTGGGAGAGAGGGAGAGAGGCAAACCATGAAAGAATTTTGAATACTGAGAACAAACTGAAGACTGATGGGTGTGGGGGGGGGGAGAGGGGAGATGGGCATGGAGGAGGGCATTTGTCGGGATGAGCACTGAATGTTGTATGGAAACCAAGTTGACAATAAACTATTTGTAAAAAAAAAAAAAAGAGAGAGAGACATAAAGTGAAAAAAGAAAAATGTGTAAAAGACTTTTATAATAGGCGAACAAGTCATTTGATTAAGGGATATAATTTATGTGATGCAAATCACAGCATGAGGAAGATACTAGTGTTTAATTAGAAGGATTTAGATGATTATATTTTTGTAACAAATTATTCTAATATTCTCATATGACTGTTTATAAAAATATATTTAAACCAAATTAAAATGTGCCAAATGGCACACTTTCTCAGTTTTCCTAAAATATAATAACATAATCATGTAACATTGTATAAGTTTAAGGTGTACACCATGATGATATGATAAATGTATACATTTTTAAATAATTGCCACAGTAAGGTTACTTAACAAATCCATTACATCAATATAGTTACTTTTTTGGCTTGATAACTTTTAAAACCACTTTCAGGGTAATTTCTAAGTATATAATACCATATTTTTAACCATAGTTACCATGCTCTATCTACATTATATACCTAGAACCTAATCACCTTATAACTAGAGGTATAGTTACCTTTAATAATATCCATTTTCCTCACCCCTGTTCTTGGCAACCACCAATCTACTCTGTGTTTCTATCATTTGTTTTTTCTTGGATTCTACATAATAGTGATAACATACAATTGTTGTCTTCTTATGCCTGACACTAAGTATACATCCATGTATATTTTTCTCCATACCTTGTTAACAGCAACATAAAAAATGTATTCATTGGAATTGAAACTCTAGTTATGTTGCCAAAAAGCCCAGCTAAAATATTTGATATATATAAATGGGATAAGGGAAGTCATACTGTCTTAATTTGAGCTGTGAATAAGCTTTAGTCTACCCCTGCAGCTTCTTAGACCTAGGGAGATCCATCTAGCTTTCCCTTCTAAAAATCTAAGCGTTTTTATGTCAGATCCTTTCTGGAAATAGACACAGAATTGTATCAAAATCTATAGACTTTCTCTAATGATGAGCAGTTCACTCTAAGAAATATAAAGTATTTTCTCTGAAACAACAGAAAGTCTTTGTTTACCATATTTGCTCTTTTTAAATAAAAAAACATTTTAAATACACTGAGAAAATCATTTTGTATGTCAATTTGTATTTTGAACAGAATCATTTTAGCTAATACATCCTCAACTATCCAAAAACTTTACAATAAAAAAGCTCAGTTTAAATTATGAAATTTAAATGTGGATCCTGAATATATTTATCCTGTGTGTGTGTGTGTGTGTGTGCCTTATAAAATAAACATGTAATTGATACTGAAATCAAAGCAGTATCAGAGTGGAAATTGAGAAACATGAACATTAAACTGACCTATGATACTTTTTATCTTGGCAGTGCTTTTTTATGTAAACAATCTAATACATGTGCATGCATGTGTGTGCAACTCCATAATTCCATTTTATCTTCAAATTTTTCTTTACATTTTATAGAGTTTATATACACATCCAAACAGGGGATTTATGATTTGTGACAAAAATTTTATGTCTATACAAATGACTAAATTATCATGAAAGAATTAAATCTCCTTAATATAATGACAAAACTAAAGAGTTTTATTGGGACGATGGGGTAGGTTTGAAGCATGAAGATGAACAGAACAGAATAAAGTAGAACATTAGTCTCTTATCTGAAGATAGTCTTGCCACACAAGTTTAAACCTAATGCATTCCACATTTTGCCCATATGACACTATTTTTAAACGATTTCTTCTGAAATTACATTTATATTNCCATATGTTTGCACGTTTAGGAGGATTAGGAGGAACTTAACGGAGGACCAAGGGGGAGAAGAAGGGGGGAAATAGTGGGAGAGAGGGAGAGAGGCAAACCATGAAAGAATTTTGAATACTGAGAACAAACTGAAGACTGATGGGTGTGGGGGGGGGGAGAGGGGAGATGGGCATGGAGGAGGGCATTTGTCGGGATGAGCACTGAATGTTGTATGGAAACCAAGTTGACAATAAACTANTTTTATCCTTTTTTTTTTTTTTCATCTGACCCTATGGACATTCACTGACAAAAGCTCATTCGCAAGTTGAAGTGCTCAGTCCAATCTTTTCAATTATAATTGTTTTTTTTAATTTTTAATGTTTTATTATTTCTGAGAGAGAGAGACAGTGTGAGCAGGGGAGGGTCAGAGAGAGAGGGAAACACAGAATCCTGAACAGGTTCCAGGCTCTGAGCTGGCAGTCAGCACAGAGCCCGATGCGGGATTTGAACCTACAAACCGTGAGATCATGACCTGAGCCGAAGTCAGATGCTTAACCGACTGAGCCACCCAAGCGTCACTCTTTTCCATGATAATTCTCTACTCACTAGACATGCATCTTCTTCAATTCAAGTATATGTTTCCTACACCAATCTTCAATCTCCATATGTCTATATTCACCTAACTCAGCCTTACTTGGACTTGGTCATGTCTAAGGACTGGTACAGATAAATACTGATATGATTTGATGTGAGTGTATAAAATAAGCATCAAATTTCCATTTAAAATTATACATTGCCTTAGATAGGTTGTTTAGCCAAATATGTGATGAGCCATTTTTCGTTCTATTTCATATACAGCAGTGTATATATAATCTATGAATAATCTGTTCACATTGCAAGACCTAGATTTCTAGAATTTAATATATAAATTAAAGATACCAAAAATGTACAATCTAAGGTCAAAAGAATGTATTTATTCTTATTTCTCATAAAAGTACCCCTTAACTTATTGAAATCAAATTATAACCCAAAAATAAAGTAAAATAAAAAGAATAGTTTTCTTTCAAATTAGAATGTTATGCAAAATTAATGTCAAAGGTATTTTAGTCATGAGAGTATGTGATATATTTGTTTTTTTCTATATAAGATTTTTTTATAATAAGACATTTTTAGGATTAGCTAACAAAACGTTAAACTTATAATTTAAAAAAATGAAATTTTCTAAGGAATAAATATTCTATATATTTTAACCTAGTGAACCTTTTTTTTTGGTATATTATATGCATGCATATGCAATACATGGAAACACATATACACACATATTTGAGTATTACGTTTCTAAAACTGGAACTCGCTGAGTATTATTCATTCTCACGGACCAAGAAAATGACACTAATTCAGCAATTTCATTTAGCCTTTGAGCACAATCAATGAAGCATCATAAATCATTTATTTGCTTATTTATTTTTATTCACCAAATGCTATTGTTTTTTAAAATGTAAATACTACAAGATTTGGGAATTTAAATGCTCAGTTTAATAGAAAATGAGGAAAACTAGTCAATGCTATTGTGCATAAATACTGTAAGTAACGCTATACACAAATGAAAAAAGTGGTAGGAAGCGAGGAAATGACCAGCTATACATATGAGAAATCAAAGAAAACATAATAGAGACTATATAGAATTAGTAAGTATGAGTGCGGGACAATCTCAAAGAGAAAGTACATTTTAGGTCTACACACACCAATGGAGGAGTGGGATGTGTTCAAGAAATAACAGATTGTCTAATATGACAAAAGTATTTTGGAGAAAGAAAGAAGTTGGTGGCTTAAAAGTCTGACAGACACATAGATGTCAAATGAAGCACAGTGCCTCATTTAGTGTACAGAGGAGAGGCATTTATTATGTACACAAATGAAATTCATTATATATATGAAATATATGTATATTAAAAAGTAAAGATTGCATTTAGATGTTATTTTTATATCACTGGCAACATCTTAGACAGATGTGAATAGTATTTGCAAATGTATACAGATGATTTGTCAGAAGTTATGAAAAATAACAAAACAAATGTCAGACAGAAATGGAAGAACATATAACAGTCATTGAAGATATTAGATCATAGGGTTCCATAAATATCTAGGGACTAAGATAAGAAGACAAGGAAAAAACACTTTTTTACACCTGTGTTGAAGACCAGCTGACTGTATGTGCATGAGATTATTTCTTGGCTTTCTATTTTGTTTCATTAATCTACATGTCTGTCCTTATGCCAGTACAAAGTTGTTTTAATTACTATAGCTTTGTAATATATTTTGAAAACAGGAAGTATGATGCCTCCAGCTTTATTCTTCTTCCTCAAGATTGCTTTGACTATTTTCGTTTTTGTCATTCCATAAGAATTTTGGGATTTTTTTTTATTTCAGTGAAAAAAAGTCATTGTGATATTAACAAAGATTGCAGTGAATTTATACATAGCTTTGAGTAATTTGGACATTTTAATAACATTAATTCTTACAACCCACAAACATGAGATGCATTTCCATTTATTTGTGTCCATTTCTTCATTGATGTTATGTAGTCTACAGTTTACAACACCTTTATTATGTTTATCTCTCAGTATTTTATTTTTTGATGCTATTGTAAATTGGGAAAAGTTTAGCCTACTTAATTTATGATTAAATTAAGTGAAAACTGGATTTCCACATGCTAAAGAATGAAATCAACACTTACCATACAAAATACACAAAACTCAACTCAAAATGAGATAAACACTTAAATGTAACATCTGAAATTGTAAAATAACTAGTAGAACACATATGGGATAACCTGTATGTATATACCCCAAAACCACAAACAACAAAAGTAAAAATGGACTAGTTGAATTTCGTCAAACTAAAAAGCTTCTATATTGCAAAAGAAACAGACAAAAGGCAATCTATGAAAAGAGAGAAATTAATTGCAAATCATGATCTGATAAGGAGTTAATATCCAAAATACATATGGAATCACCTTAACTCAATAAAAGATGGGCAAAGGACTTGAATAGATATTTCTCCAAAGAGGACTTGTAGATGACCAAACTATACATAAAATTGATGCTCACCATCACTAAGTAGTATGTCACTTCACACCTGATAGGATGGCTATTATAAAAACAAAATTGTGTGTGCGTGTGTGTGTGTGTGTGTTTGAACCCTTATAATATGTTGATGGAAGAGTAAACTGGTGTAGCTGCTAAGAAAATATAAAACCAGTATGGCGATGCCCCAAAAAATTAAAAATAGAACTACGGTATCTTCCAAAAATCCCACAATCCAAGAACAATGAAATCAGGTCCTTGGAGAATATGCGCACTCACATGTTCATTACAGCATTATTCACAGTAGCCAAAATATGGAAACAACTAAATGCTCATCACTGAATGAATAAAGAAAAAGTGATAGACACATACAATGGAATATTATTTAGCTTAAAAAAAAAAAAAAGGGAACTCTAGTGCAACAACATGGATGCACCTGAAAGACAGTATGCTAAGTGAAACAAACTCATTACAGAAGAACAAATGATGCGTGATTCCACTTATATAAGGTATGTGGAATAGTCAGACTTCTAGAACATAATGATGGTTGTCAGGGCTGGATAGACGGGGAAATAAGGAGTTGTTCTTCAACAGGTATGGCTTCAGTTTATACAAAAATGAATAAGTTGTAGAGACCTGCACAACATTGTTTCTGCAATTAACAATATCGTCCACATAAAAATTTGTTAAAGAGTGGGTCCCTTTCAAGTGTTCTTACCACACACACACACACACACACACACACACACACACAACACCATTTGTGTGACATTTGTGTGGTAATCATATGTGACTCTGCTTTCTCTGAACTTTCGTAAAACGAAGTAAAAAAAAAAAAAAAGAAATGTCAAAAAATCCTGTGGATGGGAAATTGATGAACACATTTTAAAAAATTTATTAGAGCAGAGAAAGCTGAATTCTAAGTAATGAAAGGAGGAAAGCCATAGTTTTGTTAGAGGATCTCCATTCCAGACACTCAGTAAATGTAAATCCAGTTTCCAGATGTCTGTGAAGGAAACAGTATAACGTGAGACTCAAAACAGAAGGACTGTTTAAAATAATGTGTAAGTTAAAGTTGAGAATCCCCTACCAGCCCTGGAAAACAGGTTATTGCCCTTCAGCAGTGGATATGGACTTACTGAAACAAAGTAGAGAATAGACATGAAGTTCCAATAAAACCTGTGCATAATGACTGATAAGATGTCCTTCTATCTTTCCAAATCATATCTCAAATTCTGACTATTATGCTTATTGTTGCTAAGAAGAAAATTGGACCAAAACATGAGAAAACAATAAAAATTAAAAACGTTTTTTCCAGAAAAAGCATACACATATAAGAGGTTCTGTGTTTAAGTAGAAATGTTCATAATAGTGAATGTATATTTTCCATATAGGCATATGCATACACACACACACACAATTTGGGCAAAGGTAACAAAATACTAAAGGATATCAACACAAGTAAAGTTTGTTTGTTGTTGCTTTGTTTTGTTTTTGAGAGAGATAGCGACAGCAGGAACAGGGGAGGGGTATAAAGAAATGGAGAGAGAGAATCCTAAGCAAGTTCCACACTGTCATCACAAAGACTCACATAGGGCTCAAATCCATGAAACCATGAGATCATGACCTGAGCCAAAATTGAGAGTCAGACTCAACCTACTGAGCCACCCAGGTGCCTGCCAACCTAGATGAAGATTAAATAACCCTATTAAGAATGGGTTCCATGGTTTTAAAAAATAAATGATGTAAAAATCATAGTTGATTTAAACATAAATATATCAAATCAATTCGGATGTTATGAATGATTAAAATGCCATCGTTACTGAGAACTGAAAGGAAGAAAAAGTTATACTTCTGAGTTGGTAACAGAGAGTATGTCAAATGCAGGAAGCTAGAAACAGCATGTATATATAATAGGAATCTTTATAATTTATTTATTTTATAATTTATGTAGAGCCTCATTCATGCATCAAAGACTACATAATTGAGTTTAAAAATGATTGTAAGATGATCTTCCTTGAGGTATACTTACAAATCTCTCAGAAATACTAATCACACTATTAACAACTTAATTTTAAACTAGGATTTACGATAAATCCCTGTGGAAGAAGTAGTAGCGATTAGGCCTTCCTTCTGTATGTTAATGTTTATTTGCTTTGCCCTCTCTTATGACTTCCTCTCTTGGTAATCATAGATTGAGTGTTAATGAAAAGACATAGAGTTAAGCCAAAAAAAATCCAAAATTAAATGTATATAAGCAGCATGGTATAAACATAAAAAGTGTTCAGAAATAGTTTATTTCATTGTGCTTATCTTAGACCAAATTTAGTTCTCACTCCTGGAATTATTCACTTGACAAAATACATTCACAATCACAGTGTGGATTTACCCTATCATTAACAATCAGTTTATTATTTTCTACAAATTATACCATTGGATTTCATTTTCTGTGATTTTTCACCTTAGCTTTATTAAAATTAACCTCCATTAGTCATTAGAATAGAAAAATGTCTAATTACATTACATTAACTCTCACAGTGTTGTTTATATTTATGAAAGATTTAACTCATTTTTAAAATTGAGGATTTGGGGCACCTGGGTGGCTCAGTCGGTTAAGTGTCTGACTTTGGCTCAGGTCATGATCTCACAGTTCATGGATTCGAGCCCTGTGTCAGGCTCTGTGCTGACAGCTCGGAGCCTGGAGCCTGCTTCAGATTCTGTATCTCCCTGTCTCTCTGCCCCTCCCCTGGTTGCTCTCTGTCTCTCAAAATAAAATAAAGACATTAAAAAAATTAAAAATAAATAAAATTGAGGATTAAGAAAAAAGCAAAAACATTGTCACACAAAGGTAATAATTAAAGTAATAGAAGTTATAATTTAAAATTCCAGCAGACTAAATATTAGATATAAATACCAATAAAAGTTTCTTTTAAAATGCAATTTTATAGACCAAGGGTATTTTCTAATTTTTTTTAGAAAAACTCTTTATTAGATATAGTGCCTTCTTTTAAATGATTCTTTCTCTACATACCCATATAATCATATTCTATTCACCTGGGGATTATAAACTATTGATTTCAGTCAAACCTCTTTTAACTTATAACCACATGTATGCATATAAAATCCTTTGGCCCCCTAAATAAGATACTGTCTACCAGCACTGAGCCAGATGCTAATTTTATTTCTGAAATAGACACATTCTGCATAAATTTAGCTACTCCAATAAAATATCCAATAAAAAATTCCAGCCAATTATTTTCAAGGAATGGACAAGTTTATTCTGAAATTTAAAGTAAATGCAAATCTCCTTCCTAGAATAGTGAAAGCAATTTTCTAAATGAAAAATAAAGGATGAATTAGAATACATAAAGGTACATTAGCAGTAGTAGTAGTAGTAGTATTTGTGAGAGAAATGTGTATCAATGAAGATAAGGAACAACACATAAATGATCTATCAGTCTTCAATAAAGGTGCCAAATTAACATGCTGGGGAAACTTGCATCACACCATACATAAACAATGACTTAACATGGAGTCATAGACCTTATTTTTAAAAGTTATTATAACTGTAATAATTGTAGAAGAAAACATAGCCCTAACTATTTCTGTAGTGCTTATAAGCAAAGATGGTCTCAAACACTACACAGATATTGATAAAATTAAATATCATAATTGATAATTTATTTGCCCTTTGAAATACAGTTGTGAAAATGAAAAATGTAATACCAAATGACATGAATTTTTTAATGCATATATCTGGTAAATATCTCATTGTATAATACATAAGAGATCTTAAATGGGACAAAATTAAAATATCAACAAAGTTTTGGAAGCTTCACATAAATGCATAAAATGATACTAAATGTGTATTTGTTGGAAGTCTTATGCACTGCTGGAAGAGATTTAAAATTGTATCAACACCTTGGATAACACTGGTATATTCTTGTAAAGTTCAATATGCACCATTCATAAGGGCTTGGCTTTCACCAAAAAAATATTAATAATACAAGGCCACAGAAAACATTAACAAGAATGTCCATAGCAGCTTTAATTCTAACAGCCCAAACTATAAACAACTCAAATGTCTCTCAATAAGGTAACTGATAAACAAATATGGTATCTCCATTCTATAGAACATTACTCAGTATTAAGAAGGAACTATAAATACGTAAAACAACATTGATAGCTCTCAAAATCATTATGTTGAGTGAAAAGTTAGAAAAAATGTGTGGATAAATTATATAAAATTCTAGATAACTCAAACCAATAATGTGAAGAAAAGAGAGCATATTATTAAGTGGTACAAAGTTATGAAAAGTTATTGACTACAGTTTCATAAAAATATTTACGGGATATGGAAATATTCTATCTCTTGATTTTGCTGTGGATTCATCTGTGTATGTTAATATTGAACAAATTTTGCACTTGAAGTGGCCACATTGATATTAACGAAAAGAAAATATCACAGGAACTATCATGAAGAAGACTTTTTTATATTACTAAGCTATCAACACTTTTGATATCCCTGTTATTAGGTAATATTACGGTATATTACTTGCTGTGCAAATTCAAGGCTTACTAAAAAATACAAATGCAGATGAACAGATTTATCCACTATTTGGAGCAAATGTCACAATTTTAATTCATCCTTATTTTAACAATATTAATTTATAACATATATATCTAAAGATAATTAGAAATGTTTGTTTTTGTTCTTCAGCCTCTTAGTGCTTAGTAACACAATATTTATTACATTGACAGTTATTAAGGATATTTTATACAGTAGTTTCAAGGACATACTCTAAGGTCACAACCAAGGCTAAGAAATTATGTATATATATGAATGTACTGAAACAAAGTTTGAACTCTTGAAAAATTAGTCATTTTTGATCTTTAGTGATAGTGTCCTATCTCTGGATGCAAATCCCTAAAGATAGTGATAAAACACTACTACTGAAAGACCCTCTTTTATTTATTCTTTACTCTTTGTTAAAATATTAAGTGTGAGAAAGAAATATGTTCAAGAAACCAATAAAAGGTATTTATTGGTGTCCATAAAAGTATGTTAGCATCAATGACTATGTTAACAATATCCATTCCTCTCAAAATCTGGCCTTTGATGATTTAAAGAAAGTTCTTTTTTTATTTTAAAAATAGCTTTCTGAGGTATTCTTAATATTAAAAAATCCACACATATTTAATGTATACAATTGGATATAAACATATATTTGTAAGATTATGGACAATTAGAGTATTAGACATATGCATTACCTCCAAAAGTTTTCTCATGTTCCTTTTTTATATTACTATAATTTTAATATAATTTTAGAAAATACAGTTCTATTTGTATGTAAAATCTTGTCCAAGGTTTTAGCAAATCTGTAAGATTCTCTGAGGGTATTAAGTTCTTTTGAAAAGATGAAAACTGGTTTTTAATTTTAATTTTAGTATAGTTAACATACAGTGTTATATTAGTTTCAAGTGTACATAGGGATTCCACATTTCTATGTGTTACACAGTGCCTATTACGATAGGTATATTCTTTAATCTCCATCATCTATTTTACCCATCCCCCCTCCTACCTCCTCTCTGGTAACCATCTGTTTATTCTCTATACCTAAGTCTGTTTCTTGGTTTGTCTCTTTATTTTTCTTTGTTTCTTTCTTTTGTTTAAAGTAAGTTCTTGAGAGTAAAGAGTGTACCTTCATGTTTATATCCCACTGCCCAGCATAGTATCTCATACAGAGCAGGTATTTCGTAAATGTACTGAATGTATATGTAGATACATCACAGTGCTTAATTGGGAGGTTAAATAGAACCTTCTGATTATGCTCTGGCTTTAGAGGCATAAAGCAATTTGAATACTAAAGAAATTAAAATCTTTAGATAAATTTTTAATTCATATAACAAAGGGGTGGATACTTTTCATAATATATATTCTTATATAGCCTTTGAAAACTTCATGCTAATCATAATAAAGCTGTTTTCTCTCTCCTTTCCATGGTTGCAAATACATATTCAATTTTGTTTCAATTCTCATTCCCCAGCTTTTTTTTTTTTTTCATTTTCTAGGTATTAATGATAATCTGGCTAATAGGGAACAGTATTATTTGGGAAATTTCTGTATCATTTCTGCTGTATGAGGCCAAAGAATTGCAAGAGAATTCAGTTTATTGAATGTTTTGACTGCTTCAATATATAACAGAGTGGGATAGAATAAATAGTAAGACACTGCTTTTCTTTTTGTAATCTTAAATAAGAGTTTATAAACTAAGACTGATAATAGACTGTGATAACTTTGTTGGCAGTTGCAATTTACACATAATGATTTTTTATTATATTTAAAAGTTAGCTTATTCTATTCATGAACACTAGAATTTCACCATGTAGTTTGGTTTTAAGTCATTTGCTATAGCTATATGTAAGTATTAAAAAAGAAGGAGAAAAGGGAAAAAATTTCATTAGGTTTTGTTTAATAAATGATTAAAAGCAACAGATGTGTTGATAAAATGTTTCCACATCCCTTTCAATAACTCTTTTTCTTTTTGTCAAGGGAATTTGGGGGGGGAAACCAGTAAAGGAAAGCAAATATTAAGGCTTAAGTACATAATTTCATTTCAATATTCTAAACAAATCAAATATATTTTTATATTACTGGGTAACATAATTATATTAGTCTAGATAGTATTAAATTTGTGTATTTATAAACAATGTTACTTGGAACTATATTTTTTGAAGTGACAAACGAGTATCTCTTGTACTCTTGTTTTAATAATGTTTCATTTTTTTAATTGTAGAGACACAGAGAGAGAGTGAGTGAGTAAAAGGGGCAGAGGGAAAGAGAAAATCTCAAACAGGATCCATTCTCAGCTTGGATTCTGATGTGGGACTTGATCCCACAACCCTGGTATCATGACCTGAACCGAAATCAAGAGTTGGTTCCTTAACTGACTAAGCCACCCAGGCTCCCTTGTCTTAATAATATTTCAAAGGATATAATCTAAATTAAAAATATATTTTTCAAAATACTTGAGAAACTGGAGATCTCTAAAATAAATAATAATCTCAGGAATTTAAATATTTTTTAATCCTCAGAATTATGAATGGGAAATAAAGTACTATAGTTAATCAAATGCTTTGAGAATTATCTTTAAGTGCCAGATAAAACTTTTAAAAGATTTGAATATTTGTACTATCTCATACTTCTGCTTAAGTCTTACAGATAGTGAACAATTAAGCCCAATAAAAGTAAAATTATTATAAAATACATATTATTTTGAGCTTAATAAATCTTCCATTCATTGCATGGTGGCTGTGAGGAGCCTGAAATTAAGTCCTCCATTAAGGGCAACCTCGGGCTGCACGTAGCCCCAGTTCCAGGAAAAGCTTCAGCTGAAGCAACCCTCGGACCACCCTCGGATCAGCCAATCAAAAGAAATGTGTAACATTCCTCTGGTCTGAGTCAGGGCTGGGAACTGCAGGTAGTTACTTTGTACAAACTAGCCAATCACTCACCGCTTGCCTAAACCCCACGTAGGCCCTTTGAGCTCACCTCATAATTGGTCATTTTCAAAGGATTCTCAAAGGTCATGATTGGGTCCCACCAAAAGTAACCGATGCCTCACAGATACTGAATGGTCAAAACTGTTACCATGGGTACTGCTTTACAATTATGATTGGTGCTTATGTGATGATGATACATACAACGTGTACACTGTAACACCCTCATCCCTGACCCCATAAAAACCCTGCTCGCTATTGTTCGGGACTTCACCTTGCTGCCGCTGTGCCGGTAGACAGTTGAGCCCTTGCTTGAGCTTGTAATTAAGACCCTTATGTACTTGCATCGGTGTCGGCTCCTTGAAGTTCTCAGGAGACTCGCGATTCGGGCACAACAGCTGTAGTCACTTCTATTCAATTTAAAAGAGGTAATAAATTCTTTAATCATAATTGAGTAAGAGATTCAAAATTCTAGTTGAAATTACACTACTGACAAATGATTTATATAAATTTCTTCCAATCAATTCTAGTTACATAATTAGCTTAAAAATATGTATTTCTAAAATACAAGAACTATACGTAAGTTAAATCATTGTGTTTTTTGGGTGTCACAGCAGGAGGAACTGGTCTTTTTAACTCCCTGCAAGTCAAAGAACCATGTAGTCTGACAGCTACAGTCAATCTTGAAAGATGATATAGTTCAGCAGTACATAAAATTCTAAAATAAAAAGGGTTACCTTTAAAACTTTAAAAAATTGTATTTTTATTACAACTAGAAATATTATTTTCATGTATATATTTATGACCCATATTTCTCTTTCATGGAAGTCTTGAAAATTTCTCTTATTTTAGATATGCTTAAATTTTGCTACCCGCTGTCTATGTGCTTACCACTCTATAGACCCTTTCCATCAGAGATCTTTTGTTTTCTCCTACTTCTCAGAAAATTTCCATTCTTACTTATTTGATTACTGCTTCACTTTATTCTCTCCTATTTCTCCTAAGACTAATCTTAGGAGGATGTTCATACTTCTGTCATTAAATTTTTATGTTTTTCCTCCTTCTTTTCATAGATTACTTGACAAAGACCTAAGTTTTCTAGTTAGACTGCCTGGATTTGAATCCCATTTCAATTACTTACAAAATGTGTGACTTAGATGAAACTAACAAGTATTTCCCTGCTTCTATTTCATCATTTATAAAGGGCCAAAAATTATAGTAGCTGTCTCAAAAGATCATCACAGGGCAACTGGGTGGCTTAGTTGGTTAAGCGACCAACTCTTTATTTCAGCTCAGGTCATAATCTCACCGGTTTATGAGATGGAGCCTCATGTCAGGCTCAGTGCTGAAAATGCAGAGCCTGCTTGGGATTCTCTCTCCTTTCTCTCTGCTTCTCCCTGACGTGCACGCGATCTCTCTCTCTCTCAAGATAAATAAGTAAACTTAAAAATAATCGTCATAAGTCCATGGCTTCAGCTTTGACTACTCAGAGAAATAACAAGATTTTGAAGGGTACACCTATAATCCTTTGCAGCAAACACATGTTTATTTCTCCAAAATTCTCTGATACTAATCAGCCATTTGAATCCTGTATCCATAACTCCTACTTTCCCATCTTATGCTTTGTTTATGCCCAGGTGCTGAATATAGATCTCTATTAATGAGTCCTGTGCTTTGTGTGTGGGGGAGGCAAGAAAAGGGGTGTTTCCAGAGTCAAGCAGCTTAGCATTTTGTTTGTTTATTTATTTAATAATTTTTATAAGAATAGTAAGACAATCTTCTCTTCCTGTGATTGTGATAACTTTCATAGCTTAAGAACAATGTTTTAGGCCATAATTATGAAGATCATGCTTTGTTTTGTTGTTGTTCTGATCTACTGCACTATTCAAAAAATAGCATACCTCTTTAGGTCTTCTTTTTGTTTTTATGAGCAAGATACTTCTATCTCTGCTACCTAAGTATTGATTTCTGTTCATATTGTAGACTATGGTAATAGGTCTCAAGCATATTTATGGATACCACCAACGGGTTCTAGAGATAATGTCGGTTCTGTTCTTCAGATTTCAGACACAAGCTTTTGAAATTGTTTTAGCGTTTGTGGAATCAAAGGGCCATCATTTCCTCCTCTAATTTTCCACAGTTTTAAACTTATTTAAAATTGTATTTTATGGCGTATCTTCCTCATTCAACGTAGTTATTGAGTCGATATTTAAATAATATATTTAAAATATTTTAAATCTTATATTTATTTCTTTTTTGTGTGTGTGATTTTTTTATTTTTTTATTTTTTTTACAAATAGTTTATTGTCAAATTAGTTTCCACATAACACTCAGTGCTCATCCCCAAAGTGCCCTCCTCCATGCCCATCCCCCCTCCCCCCCACATCCATCAGTCCTCAGTTTTTGTCAGCATTCAAGAGTCTCTCATGGTTTGCCTCTCTCCCTTTCCCCCACCATTTCCGCCCTTCTTCTCCCCCTTATATTTATTTCTGAGAGAAAGAGAGACAGCGAGAACAGAGGAGAGTCAGAGAGAGAGGGAGACACAGAACCTGAAACAGTCTCCAGGCTCTGAGCCAGCTGTCAGCACAGAGCCCAACTCAGGGCTTGAACCCACCAACCGTGAGATCATGGCCTGAGCCAAAGCCGGATGCTTAACCTACTGAGCCACCCAGGCGCCCCTATATAATATATTTTAAAGATTAAACAGCAGATAGATCTCCCTGAATTTTCATGGTGCTTATTATTATAATTTAATATTGGTAAAAAGCTTTTTAAAATTACTTTTAATAATAGAAATGAATAATCACCTAGAACAGAAAGTATACATTTAGTTTTCATTTAATTCTTATGTAAAAATCCAAGTAGTAATATGAATTTTTACAAATGCTAAATAATGGCTTTATAGGATCACATGGTAATCCATAGAATCTGAGTTTCTCTTGCTCGAAATTAATATCCTCTGCTGACTTCTAATGTCTTTCTAATTCAACACACAAAACTTTGATGTTTATTAGAAATGACCTAAAATTTTTAACACTGCTTTCTCTGAAAAAGAGAAATTTTAAGTTTTTTGAAAACTCAGGTGATTCCAGGACAGTCCTTATTCTAGCAGTTACCCAACTGTACATTTGCATAAGAGCATTGCTTCAAAACAATTATAGTTTTCCACAAAAGTTGACCTTAATTCTTTTTTAAAGAACCTTATATTTCCAGTGATAAATGTTGAATGATCTGAGACCACTCATTAACAATTTAGCCCATGAGGATATATAAGTTACAGTTTTAGTTGAAGTGTTCACAGAAATAAAACTGTTTCCTATTCCCAAATTGATCCAGGGTTTAGCCATCTTATTGTGGGACAAAAAAAAACAAATAAACATAGATATATCAGAAGATTCACTAAATATGTGAAGAGAGTTCCCATTGCTTTATATTATTTTTTAAATGAACTTTGGACAATATAATGATAATAAAACCACTATGTATTTAATATAAAATACTATGGCACTGATTTCTGTTATGACAAAATCTTGATAAAAATAATGCAGTTGTTTCCAGTTTATTTAGGAGCCAGCTACTTATTTTATAAATTATCCATGTCATTTTCCTCTACAAGATTTGTAGTATATAAACAAATCTTCGTCTGGTATTTTTGTTCCCACAATTACAGAATGGAGAAATGAAATATATAAATGTTAAAAAACATATTAAAAATACATATGACATAAAATGGAATGAAATGACAGATTAGATATTTGATGTTTTGTTCATAATTATTTAAAAATGCCTACTGGATCGAGGCAAGATGGAAGAGAAGTAGGGAGCTCCATACATTTTGCCTGCACCCATCTCTCAAACAGAGAAGGCCTGAAGTCATAGGACACTGAGCCACAGGAGTTTGGGAAGAGAAAGAGAAAGAGTACACTGGGAAGGAAACTTCATAAGACTGCCTCAAGAAACAAGCCAAACTACACATGGTGGAGAGTCCCAAATGCCACTACCAGTAGGGAAAAAAAAATAATCAAATGCTCAACAAGAGAAACCAAGAGACACTATCCAAAGAACACTTCCTGAACAGATAGGCCCTGACCAGTCAAAAGAGACGTCTCTAATATAGCAGAAGTCGCAGGGGCCGAGTGTACAACAAGCTATTAAAATTAACAAGAGATATAAAGCTAACCAAAATGACAAAACGGAACTCTCCGCCAAAGAAACTCCTGGAAGAAATGACAGCTAGAGAACTGCTCAAAACAGATATAAGCAACATAACTGAACAAGAATTTAGAACAATAATCATAAAATTAATCACCGGGCTTGAAAAAAGCATGGAGGACATCAGAGAAACTATGGCTACAAACAATATGGAGCTTAAAAATAGTTATGGTGAATTAAAAAATGGGATAAATTAGATATATAATAAACTGGAGGCGTTCAATCCACGGATTGAAGAGGCAGAAAGGAGAAAAAGTGATTTAGAAGACACTATTATAGAAAAAGAAGAAACTGAGGAAAAAAGAGATACACTGATCCAAGAACATGAAAGAAGAGTTCGAGAGCTCAGCGATACGATCAAACGGAACAATAACCATATCAGAGGAATTTCAGAAGACGAAGAGAGAGGGAAAGGTGCTGAAGGAGTTCTGGAACAAATTATAGCAGAGAATGTCCCCAACCTGGAGAGCGAAGTAGAAGTTGAAATTCAAGAGGCACAGAGAACTCCTCTTAGACGTAACTTGAATCAATCATCTGCATAACATATCATAGTGAAACTGACAAAATATAAGGATACAGAGAGAATTATACAGAGAGAATATCCAAAATCTGTAAAGAACTCACCAAACTCAACACCTGAAAAGCAAACAACNCAGTTTGCACCCCTACCAACAGTGCAAAAGGGTTCTCCTTTCTCCACATCCTCACCAACATCTGTTGTTTCTTGAGTTGTTAATTTTAGCCATTCTGACAAGTGTGAGGTGGTATCTCATTGTGGTTGTGATTTGTATTTCCCTGATGATGAGTGATGTTGAGCATCTTTTAGCCATCTGGATATCTTCTTTGGAAAAACGTTAATGTCTTTGCCCACTTATTCACTGGTTTATGTGTTTTTTGGCTGTTGAGTTGGTAAGTTCTTTATAGATTTTGGATACTAATCATTTATCTGATATGTCATTTACAAATATCTTCTCCCATTCAATCAGTTACCTTTAAGTTTTGCTAATTATTTCCTTTGCTGTGCAGAAAGTTTTTTATCTTGATGAGGTCTCAATAGTTCATTTTAGCTTGTGTTTCCCTTGCTTCGAGAGTCATGTCTAGTAAGATCTTGCTGCAGCCGAGGACAAAGAGGTTGACGCCTGTTTTCTCCTCTAAGATTTTGATGGTTTCCTGTTTTACACTTAGGTCTTTCATCCAGCTTGAGTTTATTTTTGTGTATGGTGAAAGTAAGTGGTCCAGGTTCATTTTACTGCACCTCACTGTCCAGTTTTCTCAGCACCATTTGATGAAAAGACTGTTTTGAGTACAGAATTGTGATACCTCCAGCTTTGGTTTTCTTCTTTAATGTTACTTTGGCTATTCAGGGTCTTTTCTGGTTCCATACAAATTTTAGGATTGTTTGTTCTAGTTCTGTGAGAAAAGCTGGTGGTACTTTGATAGGGATTGCACTGAATATGTAGATTACTTTGGGTAGTATCAACATTTTAACAATATTTGTTCTTCCAATCCATGAGCATGCAATTTTTTTTCCATTTCTTTGTGTTTTCTTCAATTCTTTTCATAATCTTTCTACAGTTTGCAGCATAGAGATCTTTTACCTCTTTGGTTAAGTCTATTCCTAAGTATCCTAAGTTTTCAGTGCAATCTACACTTTCCTTTCAACTGACACAGGAAGTCTTCCTCTCAATCACGATATATTATCTTGTTGACGAGTATTTAAAATTGTAAATCAGTTATCAAAGTCCATATTTTAAAGATTAATTTCAACCTCTGACCTCTTCACAACGATTTCTGGACTACCCTGTGGAGAAGTGAGTTCTTCCTTTCTATCTTCCAATGTAAATGGGGTATCGGCCTCAGTGCCCAGCGCGGAAGCGGCTTATCAAGAGCGAGGGGCATGCAGACTCCGAGGAGGAGCCGCTCATCTGCTTTTTCCTTGTCTCGACGAGCTTCGGCCTGAGCGACAGCCACGTGACGTCACACACATGTGGCAGCTTGCTGGGGCCGTCACCAGGTAGAGGGGTCCTGTCGGGGCCACTCATAGCAGCACTCTTAACAATAGCCAAAACATGGAAAAAGAGCCTAAGTGTCCATCAACGGACAAATGCATCAAGATGTGGTTTATCTATATGATGGAATACTACATGGCAGTGAGAAAGAATGAAATCTGGCCACGTGGAGCAACATGGATGGTGTTATGCTGAGCGAAATAAGTCAGGTAGAGAAGGACAAATATCATGTTTGCACGTTTAGGAGGATTAGGAGGAACTTAAGGGAGGACCGTGGGGGCGAAGAAGGGGGGAAATAG
Organism: Crocuta crocuta; assembly: GCF_008692635.1. Lineage (NCBI taxonomy): Eukaryota > Metazoa > Chordata > Mammalia > Carnivora > Hyaenidae > Crocuta > Crocuta crocuta. The sequence continues at coordinate 3,976,409 of NW_027533339.1, read as the reverse complement.
TGGGGGAAAGGGAGAGAGGCAAACCTTGTGAGACTCTTGAATGCTGAGAACAAAATGAGGACTCAAGGGTGTGGGGGAGAGGGGGGTGATGGGTATGTAGGTGGGGACTTGTGGGGATGAGCACTGGGTTGTATATGAAAACCAACTTGACAATAAACTATTTGTAAAAAAATAAGTACCCAGCATCACTAACGTCACAAATTTCCAATCAACTGAAATCCTTTTTTATGTATAATAACAAAAAAAGAAAGCTTAATTTAAAAAGAATTAACACATTCCTATTCACAAATGTTGTATACAAATTTTATTATATATTTTGATATGCATTCTGATAACATTTTTAAGCTTATTTATAAAATTTTTGCATAGTTTTGGATACATTCCTATTTCTAGACTTGTTTCGTTTTTATTCAATAATAGTTTTTACTAAAGTTATATTTTTTTATTAAAGTGCAGTAAAACAGAATGTTATGTCATTTTCAAGTGTATAGCATAGTGATTCAACAACTCTACATTTTGCTATGCTCGTCATTTATTATTTACTAGACTATTGTTTTTTTTAAGATGATCATATGTCTTTTCAATGACATGAAATTGTGAGAATATTTTTGGGACTTTTCTATTAATATATCTTTACCATCTACAAATTTTAAAAAATATCTGTCTTTCAAATAGTTAAGACTATCATTTTGTCTTGTCTTACTAGATTGAATAGACCTTCTTACAATACATTTAAAATTTAGTTTGCTTTTCTAAACCATGTTTCCTACAGATTTAACATAAATAGTTCCTAAATTTACCCTTTATATGTTAAACTTCTGTAGTTTTTTGATGAGCTTCTGTGACATGTTTTAAAGCTTCCTTTATTCCAAGCTTGTTTATTTAAAATATTTATTATGAATGACAATTAAGCAAATAGCAAACTTGTTAATTGTACTAATTATGGAACCACTTTGCCAGGCTTCAAATCCTGCCCCTACTAACCTTGTTAGTGCTACATGTTACTAACCCCTCTGTATTCAGTTATCTCGACTGTATGGTACATTTCTCATAGATTAATGCATTTGTTAATGATTTTTAAAATGTTTATAACTCTATTTGACACTGTGAGCCACATACAAAATGATATATTTTGCTCTATCTTTTAAGGTCTTATATTTTCTCTTATCTACTAATATGAAGAATGACATTATAGACTTTCCAATGTGTAAACTTTCTTGTGTATTTTGTTTTATAAACTCTGTGGTTACTCTTTTACTTAATACTTCATCAATACATGATTAAGATTCTTCTTTCTATAGTCCATATTCATTTGAATTTTCCAAAATGGATAAATCATTTTTATACTAACTATTGCTCCTTGAATGCCAATTTTTTCTTCTGTATTAACTTCTTTTTGAGAAAATACATGGTCAATAGTTCTTTTGACGATTGTAATCATAAACTCTCAGTATGTTTTCCACAATCATATAACTGGATAGAATTTTATATCAACTCTTATTTTGTACTTTGAAGATACTGTCTACTGACATTTGTTTTTATTGATGACACTACTGACAGTTGTATGTTCCTTCTTTGCTATTCTTTAATACTTGTTTCTTTCATTAGTATTTGAATTTTAATATGTTTCAGGGAAGATTAATATTGGTTTATCCTGCATGATTTTAATTGTCGTTTTTTCTAGGATCTCCTGTTCTCCTTCAGTCCTGGAACTTCCTGATATTATGTCAATCGCATTTAATATTTTTCTCTTTTGGAATTGTTGGCAGATATACTTTGGGACTTCTTATATCTCCATCTAGTTGGTATTTTCTATGTCTTTTTCTCTCTGTACTGTGTTGTAAGTAATCTTCTCTATCTATACTTAAATTTACCTTTTATCATTTCTAAATTCTAGATAGTATTTTTCCCAAGTATTTAATGGAAATGTGGGTGTGTGTTTAAATTCATTATAGTTTGATAGATTATTCAGTTGATTATTATTTCTAAGAATATTCAAGATATCTTACCTTTCTTAGTTCCTTATGTCTTATTATATTGAACACTTTAAACATGATTACTGAGAATATTAAATGTATACATTTTAGATTGTCTGTTATGTCCAGTTCTTCCTTTGTGTGTGAGTATGTGTATGTTTGGGTATGTATGGTAAATGAGTGAGTGTGTGCATACTCACTCATCTTCATGATGCCTTATTTCGTCAAGCGCTTGGTTATTTAAAAGTTATGCCCTCGTCAGTGAGGTGTTTTCTTTTTGTGATGAATGGCATATCTTGGGTGGGAATATCCCTTTAATATATGTTAATGCTTGTCACTGTTAAGTTTATATGAATTCTCCTAGGTCTGAACTCATTTTGAGGTTCATGTCTCAATTTATGTCCCTGTGTATAACATTAATGTTATTAATCATGACCTTATAACTAAGCATAGTGCAATACTCAGTTTCCAAATTTTCCTGGAAAACTTTTGTTCTTCAAGGCCCTACATGGGCCACAGGTTTCTTTGCTCCTCGACTTGACACTCAGCAGATATTTTCACCTCTGGATAAGTCTTTTGTGACTTCCAGCTATCTACAATTATCTCGGTTAATACCTTTTTTTTTTAATCAGTATTGGAATCCAGACTTACTCCCCTCATACTTCTGGGACATAAATTCCCAAACTGTTGCCTGGGATCCCTAGAGTTCATGAGACCGTTTCAGAGGGTTTGTGAGATCAAAACAATATTCATTTGTTCAGTTATAAGTGTCAAATACGTTTTTCCATCACATATGGTATCTACACTGATTGAATTTAAAAAACAGGCGAATATGCCTTTAAATTATTAATTTTGTAATGAAAGAAATTTGCATTCAGGTGGTTTTGAAGGCCAGAAAGTAGACGAATCACTGCTCTGGAGCACACCCTAAGCATTAAGGATCATGTCTGGTTCTAATGATGTTATAAACACCTGGATTTTCATGCCTTTAGAGTTCTGATTTTGAGTTTCTTTTTAAGGTCTTCACTGAAGGTTTATCTTTTCTGATTTTGAGCTGCAGAACTTATTAATTGTTTTTCTTCCAAGAATTATTATATGTGAGAAATTGGAGAGGAAAATTAATTTATCAGTTTAGTCTGCCAAATTAACTAAAAGTGGACAAAGTCATTTATCTTAATTTCCCCTACCCAATCCAATTCTATCTTCATTTTCCCCAGCGCTGGCAGTATTCTGCATAAATTCCATCTGACTAATTATAAACAAATCTTAATGTAAACAAAGCTCTGGTTGGGAGGGTGTTTTCACTGAATAAAGTTTTTTCAGAATATCAAGAGTTTGACAACTTCATTCCATTACATGAATGTATTAACTTAATCATGTTTTATGACTGGATCAAGAAGACAAAACTTAGATTTAGAGATGAAAGAAATAAAATACACAGACACTACCAGCATTTTTTCTCATTCTTTTTAAAAAATAATAGGCATTATCATCATGCTTGATAATATATAAAGTCGAAGTGATTGGTATGTGTTCTGCTTACATGGCTCTCTTACAGAATAAAGGATACAAGTCTATCAGCTCTTTTTTTGGCACTTCCTGGGGGTAATAGCCAACAAGCTATTCTGGACCTCAATCAGATAACAAGGACATGTGGTGCACCTGGGTGGCTCAGTCGGTTGAGCTTCTGACTTTGGCTTAGGTCAAGATCTCACAGCTGGTGAGTTCGAGCCCCGCATCGGGCTCTGTGCTGACAGCTTAGAGCGGGGTGCCTCCTTCCGATTCTGTGTGTCCCTCTTTCTCTCTCTGCCCTTCTCCCACTTGGAGTTTCTCTCTCAAAAATAAATAAAAACATATATTTTTTAAAGATGACAAGGGCATGAATCCTGCCAACAACTTGGAAATTTAGAAGAGGATCCCAAGAGTGATTTGAGAGTTACAACACTAGCTAAACTTTGCTTTCAGCCTGCTGAGACCTTGAGCAGAAAACCCAATTAACTGTACCCACACTCTTGACCCATACAAACTGAGAAACTAAATTTGTTTGAAGTTATTATATGAATGATAATTTGTTATGCAATAATAGAAAAATTAAACATTGTGTAATGTATGTGTGTGTGCACATATATTTTTCTTAAGCTTCTGCACTGCTGACTATGTACTTTGCCTTGATTTCACTCTCTGTACTAGGAGTAGTTTTTTTCCCCCCAGAACTTGCTATTAGCACATGGTTTACAAGAATTACATGCTGGTTTTTGGAAATGTTCTAGTAAATTACAGAGGTCACAATTTATGTTCAGCATCTTTATATTATTTAATTTTTTAAATGTTTTTATTTTATTTTTGCAATAGAGAGATGAGTGGGGGAAGAGCAGAAAGAGAGGGAGACTCAGAATCCAAACCAGGTTCCAGGCTCTGAGCTGTTGGCAGAGCCCAGCAAGGAATTTGAATTCACAAAACATAAGATCATGACCTGAGCTGAAGTCGGACACTCAACCGACTGAGCCACGCAGGCACCCCCATGTTCAACATTTTTAGTAGAAAGAGGGAGATTAAACTAAAATCACTCATTACATTTTTAAAAAATGTACTGGTTAACAGTTATTATCAAATTTGTAAGAGCTATAGAAATGAAAGTGACAGTTGTGACCAATGACAGTTGTGAGCAAATGCAGTTCCTAGAACAAAGGCACATGATAATAAAAAACAAAATTGAGCTCAAAAGATAACGTATTTAAAATTTAGGAGGACTGAGATTAATTTTATATACATTTAGAAAGAGAGATTTTATTGAGTTGTTGAAAAATAGACAGAAGTTAAATATACAGATGGTTAATGGACAGTGTGAATAATGGTGCACGTACAGTGGCTGTGGTCTCAGAGAGGACATTTGAAGCTAAGAAACAGCCTATACCAGAGAAGAGGTGGCATGCTAGGCATTTTTTTTTCACAAATAGTTTCTTGTCAAGTTGGTTTCCAAAAACACCAAATGTTCATCCCCACAAGCACCCTCCTCCATTCCCATCACCCCCTACCCCCCACACCCATCAGTCTTAAGTTTGTTCTCAGCATTCAAGAGTCTCACAAGGTTTGCCTCTCTCCCTCTCCCCCACTATTTCCTCCCTTCTTTTCCCCCATGGTCCTCCGTTAAGCTCCTCCTAATACGCCTATAGGTCCAAACATATATCTGTCCTTCTCTGCCTGACATTTCGCTCAGCATAACAACATCAAGGTCCATCCATGTTAATACACATGGCCAGATTTCATTCTTTCTCATTGCCATGTAGTACTCCATCGTATAGATAAACCACATCTTCTTGATCCATTCGTCCATTGATGGACACTTNTGGTATCTCAGTGTGGTTTTGATTTATATTTCCCTGGTGAGGAGGGATGCTGAGCATCGTTTCATGTGTCTGTTGGCCATCTAGATGTCCTCTTTGTAGAAGTGTCTGTTCATATCATCTGCCAACTTCTTCACTGGGTTGTTTGCTCTTCGGGTGTTGAGTCTGGTGAGTTCTTTATAGATTTTGGGTACTAACCCTTTATCTGATATGTCATTTGCAACTATCTTTTCCCATTCCGTCGGCTGCCTATTAGTTTTATGGATTGTTTCCTTTGCCGAGCAGAAGCTTTTAATCTTGATGAGGTCCCAACAGTTTATTTTTGCTCTTGATTCTTTTGCTTTTGGGGATATGTCAAGTAAGAAATTGCTGTGGTGGAGGTCAAGGAGGTTGTTTCCTGCTTTCTCCTCTAGGGTTTTGATGGTTTCCTGTCTCACGTTCAGGTCCTTTCTCCATTTTGAGTTTATTTATGTGTATGGTGAGAGAAAATGATCTAGTTTCATTCTTCTGCATATTGCTGTCTAGTTCTCCCAGCACCATCTGTTAAAGAGGCTGTCTTTTTTCCACTGGATACTCTTCTTTGCTTTGGCGAGAGAAGTTGGCTGTATACTTTTGGGTCCAATTCTGAGTTCTCAATTCTATTCCAATGGTCTATGTGTCTGTTTTTGTGCCAATACCATACTGTCTTGATGATGGCAGCTTTGTGGTAGAGGCTAAAGTCTGGGATGGTGATACCTCCCGTTTTGGTTTTTTTCTTCAATATGACTTTGGCTATTTGGGGTCTTTTGTGGTTCCATACAAATTTGAGGATAGTTTGTTCTAGTTTTGAGAAGTATGCTGGTGCAATTTTGATTGGGATTGCATTGAATGTGTAGATTGCTTTGGGTAGTAATGATATTTTAACTATATTTGTTCTTCCAATCCATGAGCATGGAATGTTTTTCCATTTCTTTGTGTCTTCTTCAATTTCCTTCCTAAGTTTTCTATAGTTTTCATCATACAGACCTCTTGTATCCTTGGTTAGGTTTATTCCTAGGTACTTTATGGTTTTCTGTGCAATTGTGAATGGGATCAGTTTCTTGATTTCTCTTTCTGTTGCTTCATTGTTGGTGTATAAAAATGCAACCGATTTCTGTACATTGATTTCGTACCCTGCAACTTGGCTGAATTTTTGGATCAGTTCTAGTAGGCTTCTGGTAGAGTCTGTCGGGTTTTCTGTGTAGAGTATCATATCATCTGCGTAAAGTGAGAGTTTGCCTTCTTCTTTGCCAATTCTGATGCCTTTGATTTCCTTTTGTTGTCTGATGGCTGATGCTAGGACTTCCAGCACTATGTTAAACAACAGTGGTGAGAGTGGACATCCCTGTCGTGTTCCTGATCTCAGGGTAAAAGCTCTGTTTTTCCCCGTTGAGGATGATATTAGCTGAAGGCTTCTCATAGATGGCTTTTTTGATGTTTAAATAATTTCCTTCTATCCCAACTTTCTCTAGACTCTTTATTAAAAAGGATGCTGTATTTTGTCAAATGCTTTTTCTGCATCTATTGACAGGATCATATGATTTTTATCTTTTCTTTTGTTCATGTGATGGATCACATTGATTGATTTGCAAATATTGAACTAGCCCTGTAACCCAGGAGTGAATCCCACTTTATCTTGGTGGATCATTCTTTTTATGTGCTATTGAATTCGATTTGCAAGGCTCTTGTTGAGGATTTTTGCATGTGTAGTCATCAAGGATATTCGTCTGTAGTTCTCCTTTTTTGCTAGGTCTCTGTCTGGCTTGGGAATCAAAGTGATGTGGATTCATAAAATGAGTCCGGAAGTTTTCCTTCGATTTCTATTTTTTGGAATAGTTTGAGAAGAATGGGTATTAATTCGGTTTTAAATGTATGCTAGAATTCCCCAGGGAAGCCACCTGGCCCAGGGCTCTTATTTGTTGGGAGATTTTTGATAACTGATTCGATTTCCTCACTTGTCATGGGTCTCTTCAGGTTTTCTATCTCTTCTGGTTTGAATTTTGGTAGTGAGTGTGTGTTTAAGAATTTGTCCATTTCTTCTAAGTTGTCCAGTTTGTTGGCATATTGCTTGTATTTCTGAGGGGTTGGTTGTAATCAGTCCGTTTTCATTCATGATTTTGTGCATTTGGGTGCTCTCTCTTTTCTTTTTGAAAAGCCTGGCTAGAGGTTTGTCAATTTTGTTTATTTTTTCAAAAAACCGACTCTTGGTTTCATTGATTTGTTCAATTGTTTCTTTGGTCTCTATGTTGTTCATTTCTGCTCTGATTTTTACTATTTCTCTTCTTCTACTGGGTTTGGAGTGCTCTTGTTTGTCTGCCTCTAGTTCCTTTAGGGGCCCTTTTAAATATTGCACTTGCACTTTTTCTAATTTCTTGAAATAGGCCTGGAGTGCAATGTACTTTCCTCTTCGGACTGCTTTTGCCGCATCTCATAGATTTTGGATTGTTGTATTCTCATTTTCATTTTTTTCCATATATTTTTTAATTTCTTCTCTAATTGTCTGATTGGCCCATTCGTTCTTTAGTAGGGTATTCCTTAGCCTCCATGTTTTTTGGGGTTTTCCAGACTTCTTCCTGTGATTGATTTCGAGTTTCATAGCACTATGAACTGAAAGTGTACATGGTATGATCTCAATTCTTTTATATTTACGGAGGGCTACTTTATGTCCCAGTATGTGATCTATCTTGGAGAAAGTGCCATGCCCACTTGAGAAGAATGTGAATTCCATAGCCTCAGGATGTAGAGTTCTAAATATGTCTGTCAAATCCATCTGGTCCAATGTGTCATTCCAGTCCATTGTGTCTTTATTGATTTTCTGTCTAGTTGATATTGCCGTAAGTGGGTTATTTAATTCCCCAGCTATTAGCACGTTCTTATTGATAAGACTGTTTCTGTCTATAATTAATTGTTTTATGTATTTAGGTGCTCCCATATTTGGTGTGTAGACATTTATAACTATTAGCTCTTCCTGATGGATACACCCTTTAATTATTATGTAATGCCCTTCTTCATCCCTTGTTACTGTCTTTACTTTAAAGTCCAGTTTGTCTGATATAAGTGTAGCTACTCCAGGTTTTTTTTTTAATTCCTGTAGCATGATAGATATTTCTCCATCACCTTACTTTCAATCTGAGTGTGTCCTCCTGTCTAAAATGGGTTTCTTGTAGAAGGCAAATAGATGGATTTTGTTTTTTTATCCATTCTACTACCCTATATCTTTTGATTGGGGGCATTTAGTCCATTTACATTCAGTTTTATTATTGAAATATGTAGGTTTAGAGCCATTGTGTCCTTTGTGGGATTCATGCCTATGGTGTGTCTCTAACATCTTGTGTTCCTTGCAACATTTCCCTCAGAGAGTTCCCCTCAGGATTTCTTGTAGAGCTTGTTTAGTGGTGACAAATATTTCAATTTTTGTTTATTTGGAAGGACTTTTATCTCTTCTTCTATTCTGAATTACAGGCTTGCTGGATAGAGGATTCTTGGTTGCATATTTTTTCTGTTCATCACATTGAAGATCTCCTGCCATTCCTTTCTGGCCTGCCAAGTTTCAGTAGATAGGTTGTCACCACTCTTATAGGTTTCCCTTTGTATGTTACAGCCCTTTTCTCCCTAGCTGCTTTCAAACTTCTCTCTGTATCCTTATATTTTTCCAGTTACACTATGATATATTGTGCAGACTATCAATTCAAATTTCATCTGAGGGGAGTTCTCTGTGCCTCTTGAATTTCGACGTCTACTTCCCTCCCCAGGTTGGGGAAGTTCTCTTCTAAAATTTGTTCCAGGACTCTTTCAGCACCTTTCCCTCTCTCTTCCTCTTCTAGGATTCCTATGATAATGATATTGTTCCGTTTGATTGTATCGCTGAGCTCTCAAACTCTTCTTTCATGTTCCTGCATCAGTTTGTCTCTTTTTTATCCTCAGTTTCTTCTTTTTCTATAGTGGTGTCTTCTAAATCACTTATTCTCCTTTCCGCCTCTTCAATCCGTGCATTGCACGCGTCCAGTTTATTCTGTATCTCATTTATCACATTTTTAAATTCATCATACCTATTTTTAAGTTCCATGGTGTTTGTAGCATAATTTCTTTGATATTCTCCCTGCTTTCTTCAAGCACAGTAATTAATTTTATGATTATTGTTCTAAAATCTTGTTCAGTTATGCTGCTTATATCTGTCTCGAGCAGTTCTTTTGCTGTCAATTCTTCCTGGAATTTCTTTGGAGGAGAGCTTCATTTCATCATTTTGGTTAGGTTTCTATCTCTTGTTAGTTTTAAACAATTGTTATGCTCTCTGCACCTGTGATCGCTGCTGTACCCAAGAAGGCTTTTTGACTGTCCAGGGCCTATCTTTTCAGAAAGTGTTATTTGAATGGTTTCTCTTGGTCTCTCTTGTTGAGATCTTGGTTATTTTATTTTCCTACTCGTAGCGGTGTTTGAGACTCTCCACCATGTATACTTTGGCTTGTTTCTTGAGGTAACCCTGGGGAAGAAAACAGAGAGGCAAACCCACAGGGAACAAAGGCACACAAACACACACACAAATCCAGCAAACATGCAAACCAGAAGGGAAAATGAAAAAGCAGAGAGAAAAGAAGGAGGAGGGAAGGTGAATAATAGAAAATAAAAATACATAAAAATGTCAAAAAGAAGAAAAGAAAAGGAAAAAAGAAGAAACCCAATAAAGAACAGTTTAAGGCATATAACCAGATATCTCAGCTATAATTAAATAGCCAGGTGTATGCAATGCTGGTTGAAGAGCATAGAGAAAGGGAGAAATGACAGGGCGGGGATGAGGCAAAATTGGAAATGATATGAACAGGCAGAAGGGATAAGAACATTTTTAAGTGCAAAAGAGTGGAATATGGTTGAAGAGGTGAGAGAAAGAGGGTGGTGTTATCCAGAGAAACTACATAATCTCATTATTCCTGAGAGGAAGAGATGAAAAGGTAGGTAGGTGTAGAATTTACATCTAGAAAATGGATTAAATGTGACTGTTTAAGCAAACCAATGACCATAATTAATTAGGTCAGTGCTCTGATGAAAGAAAAAAGGTGGGGGGGGGGGAGTAGGGCAGCTCTCTAGCAGTGATGGGTGTGTTTTGATCCAATGCGTCAGGCAAGAGTTCTGTCTTGGTGTTGTGGGGAGAAGAGTGGTGGCACTCCAGTCCCTTCTTGAACCAAGCTCCTCAACTCATTTTTTGGGTGTGTAAACTCCCCATGACGGGGGCGCAGCCAACGTGGGTTGCGCTCTATATCCCAGGCCAGGCCCCGTTCCCAAATTCGAGTCAGCGCGCCCCACTGAAATTGCTGGAGACACAAACTCGCAGGCGATCCCCTCAGGGCAATTCCAAGCCTCTTGCCTACCCCTTGGGGATTGAGCCAGAAGCTGCTGCTCCTGTCTCCTCCAGGTCAGGTTGGCAAGAGAGGAGCAGTTTTATCTGGGGGTAGCCTGGGACGAGTGTGTCCTGCCTAGGGTCAGCTGGAGAGCGGGAAACCGGGTCCCTCTGTCTCGTCACCTGAAACACGAATTCACAGGCAAATCTCCCAGTTTTAAGCCCTTCACCTTCCCTCTAAGGATCAGTTGAGACAGAAGCACAAAGGCACGTTCACCGCGCGGCCCCTCCAGGTCGAGTTGGTGCGCAGGGAGTTGTTTTCCTGGGGATAGCCTGGGACAAGTGCATCCTGCCTAGGGTCAGCTGGAGAGCAGAAAACCGGGTCCCTCTGTGTCCTGAGTGGAGGTTTCTCTGTTCCCCAGCTACAGGGACCCTGTCTTGAGCAGTTTCAGCTGCTCTCTTTCCCCTCTAACTCCCTGCAGAGGGGGATCGCCCCCATCCCTCTGTGTCTCTGGTCCCAGCCCGATTTTATCTTCCCCAGTTCGCACTCACATTAGAAGGTTTTCTCAGCAGACTCTGTCTCCTTTTCCTCCCAACCTCCTGGATTCTGTAAGGGTTCCTATGGCTTCAGGTCTTCTCTGTGCGAGATATGGGGGCGAGTGCAATGTTCGGAGTTCCCTACTTCTCCATCTTGCCCCTCCTCCTGAAATTAAGCTTTCTAATTAAGGGTATTATATCGTATTATTCAAAAAGAGAACTCAGAGACCCTAAGGTGTTCAGTGGATTAAGCATCCGACTTCGGCTAAGGTCATGATCTCAGGGTTCATGAGCTTGAGCCCTGCATTGGGCTCTGTGCTAACAGCTCAGAGCTTGGAGCCTGCTTCAGATTCTGTGTCTCCCTCTCTCTCTGCCCCTCCCCTGCTCTCACTCCATCTCTCAAAAATGAATAAACATAAAAAAAAGAGAACACAGAATTCATATAGTAAAATAAAGTTAAAGTGCAGACAAGCAAGTATAAGAAAACAAAATGAAGATAGGGGAAGGGAGGGTTTTTTTCCATTTAAATAATGAATCTTATTAAAATGTTATGAGTTAAAACATTTTGATATCCATGCACATAGATAATATTGGACTAATTAAAGAGAATAGACAACCTTGAATATATATAACCATATGATATGATAGATGTGAAACTATGATAGAAATGAAACTAGTAGTTTGTGGAGAAAACATTTTAAACAGAAAAAAATTATCATTATCTCATCCATGCAGTCTTTCCCATCTCATAAGTTAATATTATCATCATCATCTTCTAGAGAGCAAATAACTCAAGTGAAAATACAGATTAATATAACTACACCATCATTAAAGTAATTATATAATTAATAATCTTATAAATAAAAGATGGGGAACATATGGGGAGAATTTATAAACAATGACTAATTCAGGATAGAAAGCAATAGTGGACCATTTCACACAATTAGGATTGAAAAGAAAATAAAAAAATTTAATTTTTCATCTATTGCTGGGAAAGCTGATATGAAATGAACATTATTAGTACAATCATCTTGGAGATCAACTTGGTAATCTTGGTTAATTGAAAATGCACCTATGGGAAGACTAGTAATTTCACTTTCAGTCTCCTCAACTTCATGTGCTTAGGGAGACATAAACAATGAGCATTTCAGCATTTTTAAGTTGTAAAAAAAATGTAAACAAAAAAGAATCTAATGCTTTACTTACAAAGAAAATTATTATTTAGCATGTGGTATATTTTTATGTTATGCTGCATAGGAAAATTAAACACATAAATTCAATCATTATATAGAACATGGATAGAGTTTTCCAGCATAATAGTAAGTGAAAAAGGCAATTTTCAAAACTTTGTATCATTTATATTAACATTTAAAAATATATAAGACACTTTTATTTATAATATCTATAAGAACTCATTCCTTCTTTCAAGATTTTTTCATTGATTTTTGGCAGATATAAGGTTGCAACCCAGTATTTACAATACAGAGATTGATGCGTGGCTAGAAAGAATTATGAAGTTTTCTCTTCCCTGCCCTCAAAACAGAAATCTACTTTTACTTACTCATTCTCCAACAATCCTCTTCCCACAGATACTCCAAGCATGTAAGCACACAAAAGTCTATGATGCCAGTGTATTTCTTCAAAATCCTGCAACTGGGAGTGACTGGGAGGAAGGAAAGGAAGGAGACTAGGAGGGAGGATGGGTTTAGGATGGAGAAGGATAAAAAACTAGTAAAGTAATTCTATTTTGTAATGTTTTATTTATTTCTGAGAGAGAGAGAGAGAGGAGAGGGACAGAATTGGAGCAGGGGAGGGTCAGAGAGAGAGGGAGGGACAGAATTGGAAGCTGACTCCAGGCTCTGAGCTGTGAGCACAGAGCCTGATGTGGGGCTCAAACCCATGAACTGTGAGATCATGACTTGAGCCGAAGTCGGACGCTTAACCGACTAAGCCACCCAGGCACTCCTATTAATTATAAATAAAAAGAAATATTCTGGGAATTTTTGTTTGTTTGTTGATTGGTTGGTTGGTTGGCTTAAGATGATAGTGTGTTAAGTAAATGGACAAAATGTATGTTTAAGAAAATTGTTGTGGTAGGTTATCCCTTCATGAGACTTGAGGAATATAAGTAAAAAATTGAATTTTGTTATTTAAATGTAAAATCATTTTTTCTTGCTGACCCCAATTTTTTCAATATCATAGTTTTACAACTGTTTCATAAGTGATAGCAGAAAGGACAATAGTAGCACAAATAAGAACATCGTTAGTGCTTCATGAAGGACCACTGCATGAGAAAAACTGGAAGTTTCACAAAACTTCCAAAAGGTGAGCGTCCTAGAAAGACAGAAAGATATGTGCAGATAGAGTAAAAATCAGAAACCATCTATAGCCACGCAGGTTACTAACTACATTGATACTATTTGACTGTCTTCACCAACATGACTTTACGAGTCTGCTATCCTCAAGATGAACATATCTTAATATTCCTAGAAACTTTAGGCTAGGAAGATAAAAGTTTCAAATGACCTTTTGCTGTGTTTGCAGAACTTGGGTGAAAAACATTTAAATAAATGTCAGACTGTACAAGTTTTCAACAGATAGAATCAATTGACAGTTTACTTCCCAATATTCTTCCAAACCTTCACCTCCAATCCTTGCCTTTGCTGGAGCTACCAGTTTTAAATTGTTTATGGTAACATTTATCTAATTCTTTTTTTTTTAATGTTTTATTTATTTCTAGGAGAGAGAGAGAGAGACAGCGTGAGCAGGGGAGGGTCAGAGAGAGAGGGAGTCACAGACTGAAACAGGCTCCAGGCTCTGAGCTGGCAGTCAGCACAGAGCCCGACGCGGGGCTCGAACCCACGAACCGCAAGATCATGACCTAAGTGAAAGTCGGACGCTTAACCGACTAAGCCACCCAGGCGCCCCAACATTTATCTAATTCTTATCAAGCCCTCTTGTTAAAAGATTTTCCTTAAACCAGGCTCCAAATCTTAAATATCTTGAGTTTGTCTTTCTTTTTGAAATTTTGTTAAGAATTCTGTCAGGCAGTTATCTCTCTTACCCAGGTAAAAATAAACACAGCTTCACCTTATCATCAGGTTTTCTTTGTGATACTTAGAGAGAGTAAGAATTTGACAGTAGGCAGCAAACAGCATGAGGTGTTAAGAAAAACAGTAATTTGATAGGGCTGAAGTACAGTATTTTGAAAGAGATTATCAAGAGAAACCTGTGGAGATAGGCCAAGACCCAATTCTTAAGGGTTCTGTATGCCATTCTAAAGAACCCAGCTATGAAACAAAAGGTTAGTATACAAGAAGGATGCTTGGCTATTTTGTTTTCAGTTCTTTCAGAAAAATATATTTGGAAGTTAAGAAAAATATAGCTCATTAGAAGGGTGCCTGGGTGGCTCAGTTGGTTAGGTATCGACTCTTGATTTTGTCTCAGGTCAAGATCTCAGTTTGGTGAGTTTGAACTCTGCCTTGGGCTTCCTGCTGGCTGTGCAGAGCCTGCTTGGGATTGTCCCTCTCTCTCTCTGCCTCTCCCCCACTCAACACTCTGTCTCTTTCAAAATAAATAAACTTTTAAAAAAAGGAAAACCTATTAGAAACACTAAATTCTTAAACATCAGAAATGACATGTGATTTGATCACAATAAATCCAAGAAGATTATTAGTGTTCCAATGATATAAATAATTTATGATGTGAAAAATAAACACTTTATAATTTTGGCTTATAGAAAAGTTTATGATTATCTTTTACTCATAAAAACAGCTAGCATAAGTTATAATATATTCAATGTTTATTATTAATTTTAAACAACAAAGCATCACATATTTTAGAGTATTTACTTCAATTCTCTTGAGTCTTTTCAACTTCGATGGTCATTTTCCAGAATGAAAACTTTAATGAGAACCACAAATACTTAGCTCTTAAAGTCCCATGACTACCAAAGGGAATCTAATAACTATGGTTATCATAAACCTCCATTTAGCATTATAATCAGAATAATAAAATGCTAGAGCTGTATGTTTTGAATATTTGCTCAGTGAACTTCCAAGATATATTGAAAACATGAAGACAATTTGATGGAACAGGTGATTCTAAAAGCATTCACATCTAGTACTCATATCAAGTTATAGAATATAAAAAACAAATCATGGGTGAATATATTTCTTCAAAGGTATAAGTCTTACAAGGCACCCGGTGGCACAGTGGATTAAGCATCCTACTCTTGATCTCAGCCAGGTCATGATCTCACATTTTATGATTTTGAGCCCAGCATTGGGCTCTGTGCTGATGGCAGGAAGCCTGCTTGGGATTCTGTCTCTCCTTCTTTCTGCTCCTTCCCTACTTGTGCAGGCGTCTCTCTCTATCTTAAATTCAATATATAAACATAAAATTTTTTTTAAATATATAAAAACAAAGGTAGAAATCTGATTAAAAAGAAATTACATATTTCACCTTGAGTTGGTAACAATTTCAAATAATATGGAGTTTGTTTATATAAATCATAGCTATATTTCAGTAAGTACAAAGTACTATTGTTAAAATGTTTTTTTTATTCCTTTCAACTCTATTTTTTATAGATGAGGAAAGATCATTGAGTGAGGAAGAGATAAAATTGGCATTTAAATCTAGGTAATTCAAAATTTATGTTAGTCTAACACTAAATACAACTATTTACATTATTATTCTTGAACAACTATTTACATTATTATTCTTTGGAATTGCCAGCTAATTTTCTGAAATCTTTGTAGACCATATTTTTATTTTATTACTCCATTATTATTACTATTATTATTATTATTCAGATTAAAACACAGATATATTAAACACAAAACACAAAAAGGAAAAAAGTGTTTTCAACAAAACTTATTCAAGTTTATATGTATATTCATTTGTAATGTAACCAAAAATTTTCCCTTATATTTCAAGTTGAATAGAATGTTTGTCTAAACAAAATTTAATTTTTAAGACATAATTTAGTTTAATAATTAGTAATAGACCTGAAGAACATAAAACAGATGTGTGAGATCATACAAGTTTTTACATAAATATTTTTCTAATTTTTTTGGTTTAGAAATAAACTCTAGTTTCCAGTACACAAATTAAGTATATAGGTATTTCATGAAACATATAGGTAATACTTCAGTATATGTTTACTGTTTTTCAAATATTTTGCAATATAAAGAAACAAGGGGAAGCAGCACCAGCATATTTATAATGAATGGCAGAAAAGTTCAGTGAACTGAGAAATCTTAATTATCAAGGACTTCAACACTGCCACTTTCTCACTATTGAGGTTCTTCATAATCTTTCCACACCTATGAACCTAGAAGAACCATCTTTTTCATTAGTGTCTTTGGGCTCTACCTGGTTATCAAATTTTCCTTTTTTATTTCTTTTTAATTTTTAAAAAATGTTTATTTTTGAGAGAGAGAGACAGAGCCCAAGTCGCGGAGGGGCAGAGAAAAAGGGAGAATAGAATCTGAAACATGCTCCAGGCTCTGAGCTATCATCACAGAGTCCAATGCAGGGCTCAAACTCAGTGAGCCACAAGATCATGATCTGAGCCAAATCGGATGTTTAACTGCCACTTTCCTTCCTATTTTCTTCTTATTGTATGAAATAAAATTTATTAATAGCTAATCACTGCAAATAATATAGAGATCATTTATGTTGGCTTAGGCGACTTGAAACAGAAGTAGATTTACCTTGCTTCAGAACCAAAAAAACATCTTTCACAAAATTTCAGCGTTTCACAAATCAGCTTTTACTTCCAAAACATTTGGGAAATCTGCATAATTAAAGAATGAATATCACTTGTGAAAATATGATTCATTTGATCTAAGATTGGGGCAAAAACATATGTATATTTAACAATCTTTACGGATATGGTACTGACATTCTGAAATGTCATTCAAGAAACACTAGTTTATTATTGTTCATTGGTATTATTGTTGTACATTGAGACTTATTTTTGTTGAATAAATGTAATTATATGTATGCAATGATATTCTTTCTCAATAGCTCTATAATGAATTAATGAAGAAAATATCAAGTAAATAGGTATAATCCAAGGAACATTTCTTTGTGTCATGACTATCATCTTTATGATGGGGGTGTGGAAGAGGATAGGAATATCAGACTAAGGATATACAAAGGCATTTCAGAGAAATTATGAAATTCTAACAACTATCCTGTCTATTGATTATCTGATAACCGTTTCTCCTACTTCTAATTTGCTCAACCATATGCTAAGTTCAGAAGGCATATATGTGGTAATTGCTATGTGATAAACCCTGTTGATGAAAACCATAGTAAAAGCAGCAATTTCATGTTTGTTTACCTGAACAGCTTATGTAGTAAGATTTAGTAGTTAAGTGTCTACATGTCCTTTTAAAAAAATCAGAAGCATGTATTTCATAGGAAAACTGTTAACAAATATTTGAAAATTTATTACAATCTTTCTAAATTATGTGTAATAATTTATGAAACTTGTTAAACATAGGTTATTTTTTTAAAAAATAAACGAGGGAGGAGGCAAGATGGCGGAGATATGGGAGCAGCATACATTTTGCCTGCGCTCACCTCTCAAACAGAGAAGGCCTGAAGTCGTAGGACACTGAGCCACAGGATTTGGGGAAGAGAAAGAGGTTTCCTTCCCCTCCACTGGGAAGGAAACCTCATAAGTGCGTGAGTGCGAACTGGGGAAGATAAAAGCGGGACGGGACCCACAGACACAGAGGGAGGGGAGGGAACCCGGCTTGCGTGCAGCTGCGTGAGTGATAAACCGGCGAGCGGTGGTGAGCTGCCGCAAGTCCAAGGGAAAGAAAAGCAAAGCTGAGATTGCTCATAGAACCGTCCTTGGAGAAGAGAAAAACCTCGGCTTGGAAAGACAGTGTTTTTTTAGCGCTGGCTGGGATGCTGACGTTAAACTAGGTGCCCTGGTCCCAGAAGGCGCCAGGAAGAACCGAACTGCCCTGCGCCCTGCACCATCCATGGCGGCAGCAGCCCAGTGAACCAGCAGCAACGCCTGCGGAGGCAGTCCCGGGGCGGGTGAAGCGGCAGTGGCGCGCGCGACATTGGCCCACTAAAGACGCAGTGGCTGCGACCCGGTGACATGGCGCCGGTGCTGGGTGAAGCGGTGGCTGCATGAGGGAAAGTTGCCTGCTGAAGTGGCAGCAGCCGGTGAAGCAGCAACAATGCCTGCGGTGGCGGTCCCGGCTGGGTGAAGCGGCAGTGGCACGCGCGACATTAGCCCACTAACGCGGCGGTGGCAGCGAACCGGTGAAGTGGGTCGGCGCCGGGTCAAGTGGCAGCTGCGTGAGCGAAAGTTGTCTGCTGAAGTAACGGCGGCTGGTGAAGCAGCAGCAAAGCCTGCAGAGGCAGTCCCAGCGCCGGGTTAACGACAGTGCCGCCTGTGACATCTTGACATCGGCCGCTGAAGCGGTGATAGCTGCGACCCGGTGAGGTGCCACTGGCGCCCGGTGAAGCAGTGGCTGCGTGAGCAAAAAGTTGCCTCCTGAAGCTGTGGTGGCCGGTAAAGCTGTTGGAGAGGGGTGAGGCGACAAGGACTCTGCGGACCTGAAGTTCCTACGATCCCCAGATGCACTCGGGATGTATTGCTGCTTAACCCCGGTGGATCTGAGGCTGCGGCACTTCCCCCATCCCACGCTCAACCCTCTGCACCAGGGAAGCAGCAACCAACGGAACTGTTAATGGCGGTATAATAAAGCCTCTCAGGAGTAATCAGACTAGATAGTTTCTCTGGATAACACCACCTTCTTTCTCTCACCTCTCCAACCATATTCCACCCTTTAGCTCTTTGAAAACAGCTTCTTATCCCTTCTGCCTGTTCATTCTATCTCCAGTATTGCCACATCTCCGCCCTATCATCTCTCTCTTTCTCTATGCTCTTCAACCAGCACTGCATACACCCAGCTATTTAATTGTAGCTGGGAAATATGGCTATATGCTTTAAACCGATCTTTGTCTATCAGTTTTCTTATTTCTTCCTTTTCTTTTCTTCTTTTCGACTTTTTAATGTATTTTTATTTTCTATCATTCGCCTTTGCTCCTCCGTCTTTTCTCATTATTTTTTAGTTTTCCCTCTCGATTAGCGTGATAGTTGGATTTGACTGTGCATTTGTGTCCCTCTGTTCCCTGTGTGTTTGTCTGTATGTTTTCTTCTCAAGGGCTACCTCAAGAAACAAGCCAAAGTACACATGGTGTAGAGTCCCAAATACCACTACGAGTAGGAAAATAAAATAACCAAGGTCTCAACAAGAGAGACCAAGAGATACCATTCAAAAAACACTCTCTGAAAGGATAGGCCCTGGACAGTCAAAGAGTCTTCTTGGGTACAGCAGCGCTCACAGGTGCAGAGAGCATAACAGGTATTTAAAACTAGAAAGAGACAGAAAGCTAACCAAAATGACGAAAACGAAAGAGCTCTCCTCCAAAGAAACTCTAAGTAGAATTGACAGCTAATGAATTGCTCAAAACAGATATAAGCAGCATAACTGAACAAGATTTTAGAACAATAATCATAAAATTAATCACTGGGCTTGCAAAAAGCATAGAGGACATAAGAAACTACGGCTACAAAAAACATGGAGAACAAAAATAGGCATGATGAATTAAAAAATGAGGTAACTGAAATACATAATAAAGTGGAGGTGTTCAATGCACGGATTGAAGAGGCAGAAAAGAGAATAAGTGATTTAGAAGACACCATGATAGAAAAACAAGAAGCTGACAAAAATAGAGACAAACTGATCCAGGAACATGAAAGAAGAGTTTGAGAGCTCAGTGATACAGTCAAATGCAACAATATCCGTATCATAGGAATCCCAGAAGAGGAAGAGAGAGGGAAAGGTGCTGAAGNAATCTGATTAAAAAGAAATTACATATTTCACCTTGAGTTGGTAACAATTTCAAATAATATGGAGTTTGTTTATATAAATCATAGCTATATTTCAGTAAGTACAAAGTACTATTGTTAAAATGTTTTTTTTATTCCTTTCAACTCTATTTTTTATAGATGAGGAAAGATCATTGAGTGAGGAAGAGATAAAATTGGCATTTAAATCTAGGTAATTCAAAATTTATGTTAGTCTAACACTAAATACAACTATTTACATTATTATTCTTGAACAACTATTTACATTATTATTCTTTGGAATTGCCAGCTAATTTTCTGAAATCTTTGTAGACCATATTTTTATTTTATTACTCCATTATTATTACTATTATTATTATTATTCAGATTAAAACACAGATATATTAAACACAAAACACAAAAAGGAAAAAAGTGTTTTCAACAAAACTTATTCAAGTTTATATGTATATTCATTTGTAATGTAACCAAAAATTTTCCCTTATATTTCAAGTTGAATAGAATGTTTGTCTAAACAAAATTTAATTTTTAAGACATAATTTAGTTTAATAATTAGTAATAGACCTGAAGAACATAAAACAGATGTGTGAGATCATACAAGTTTTTACATAAATATTTTTCTAATTTTTTTGGTTTAGAAATAAACTCTAGTTTCCAGTACACAAATTAAGTATATAGGTATTTCATGAAACATATAGGTAATACTTCAGTATATGTTTACTGTTTTTCAAATATTTTGCAATATAAAGAAACAAGGGGAAGCAGCACCAGCATATTTATAATGAATGGCAGAAAAGTTCAGTGAACTGAGAAATCTTAATTATCAAGGACTTCAACACTGCCACTTTCTCACTATTGAGGTTCTTCATAATCTTTCCACACCTATGAACCTAGAAGAACCATCTTTTTCATTAGTGTCTTTGGGCTCTACCTGGTTATCAAATTTTCCTTTTTTATTTCTTTTTAATTTTTAAAAAATGTTTATTTTTGAGAGAGAGAGACAGAGCCCAAGTCGCGGAGGGGCAGAGAAAAAGGGAGAATAGAATCTGAAACATGCTCCAGGCTCTGAGCTATCATCACAGAGTCCAATGCAGGGCTCAAACTCAGTGAGCCACAAGATCATGATCTGAGCCAAATCGGATGTTTAACTGCCACTTTCCTTCCTATTTTCTTCTTATTGTATGAAATAAAATTTATTAATAGCTAATCACTGCAAATAATATAGAGATCATTTATGTTGGCTTAGGCGACTTGAAACAGAAGTAGATTTACCTTGCTTCAGAACCAAAAAAACATCTTTCACAAAATTTCAGCGTTTCACAAATCAGCTTTTACTTCCAAAACATTTGGGAAATCTGCATAATTAAAGAATGAATATCACTTGTGAAAATATGATTCATTTGATCTAAGATTGGGGCAAAAACATATGTATATTTAACAATCTTTACGGATATGGTACTGACATTCTGAAATGTCATTCAAGAAACACTAGTTTATTATTGTTCATTGGTATTATTGTTGTACATTGAGACTTATTTTTGTTGAATAAATGTAATTATATGTATGCAATGATATTCTTTCTCAATAGCTCTATAATGAATTAATGAAGAAAATATCAAGTAAATAGGTATAATCCAAGGAACATTTCTTTGTGTCATGACTATCATCTTTATGATGGGGGTGTGGAAGAGGATAGGAATATCAGACTAAGGATATACAAAGGCATTTCAGAGAAATTATGAAATTCTAACAACTATCCTGTCTATTGATTATCTGATAACCGTTTCTCCTACTTCTAATTTGCTCAACCATATGCTAAGTTCAGAAGGCATATATGTGGTAATTGCTATGTGATAAACCCTGTTGATGAAAACCATAGTAAAAGCAGCAATTTCATGTTTGTTTACCTGAACAGCTTATGTAGTAAGATTTAGTAGTTAAGTGTCTACATGTCCTTTTAAAAAAATCAGAAGCATGTATTTCATAGGAAAACTGTTAACAAATATTTGAAAATTTATTACAATCTTTCTAAATTATGTGTAATAATTTATGAAACTTGTTAAACATAGGTTATTTTTTTAAAAAATAAACGAGGGAGGAGGCAAGATGGCGGAGATATGGGAGCAGCATACATTTTGCCTGCGCTCACCTCTCAAACAGAGAAGGCCTGAAGTCGTAGGACACTGAGCCACAGGATTTGGGGAAGAGAAAGAGGTTTCCTTCCCCTCCACTGGGAAGGAAACCTCATAAGTGCGTGAGTGCGAACTGGGGAAGATAAAAGCGGGACGGGACCCACAGACACAGAGGGAGGGGAGGGAACCCGGCTTGCGTGCAGCTGCGTGAGTGATAAACCGGCGAGCGGTGGTGAGCTGCCGCAAGTCCAAGGGAAAGAAAAGCAAAGCTGAGATTGCTCATAGAACCGTCCTTGGAGAAGAGAAAAACCTCGGCTTGGAAAGACAGTGTTTTTTTAGCGCTGGCTGGGATGCTGACGTTAAACTAGGTGCCCTGGTCCCAGAAGGCGCCAGGAAGAACCGAACTGCCCTGCGCCCTGCACCATCCATGGCGGCAGCAGCCCAGTGAACCAGCAGCAACGCCTGCGGAGGCAGTCCCGGGGCGGGTGAAGCGGCAGTGGCGCGCGCGACATTGGCCCACTAAAGACGCAGTGGCTGCGACCCGGTGACATGGCGCCGGTGCTGGGTGAAGCGGTGGCTGCATGAGGGAAAGTTGCCTGCTGAAGTGGCAGCAGCCGGTGAAGCAGCAACAATGCCTGCGGTGGCGGTCCCGGCTGGGTGAAGCGGCAGTGGCACGCGCGACATTAGCCCACTAACGCGGCGGTGGCAGCGAACCGGTGAAGTGGGTCGGCGCCGGGTCAAGTGGCAGCTGCGTGAGCGAAAGTTGTCTGCTGAAGTAACGGCGGCTGGTGAAGCAGCAGCAAAGCCTGCAGAGGCAGTCCCAGCGCCGGGTTAACGACAGTGCCGCCTGTGACATCTTGACATCGGCCGCTGAAGCGGTGATAGCTGCGACCCGGTGAGGTGCCACTGGCGCCCGGTGAAGCAGTGGCTGCGTGAGCAAAAAGTTGCCTCCTGAAGCTGTGGTGGCCGGTAAAGCTGTTGGAGAGGGGTGAGGCGACAAGGACTCTGCGGACCTGAAGTTCCTACGATCCCCAGATGCACTCGGGATGTATTGCTGCTTAACCCCGGTGGATCTGAGGCTGCGGCACTTCCCCCATCCCACGCTCAACCCTCTGCACCAGGGAAGCAGCAACCAACGGAACTGTTAATGGCGGTATAATAAAGCCTCTCAGGAGTAATCAGACTAGATAGTTTCTCTGGATAACACCACCTTCTTTCTCTCACCTCTCCAACCATATTCCACCCTTTAGCTCTTTGAAAACAGCTTCTTATCCCTTCTGCCTGTTCATTCTATCTCCAGTATTGCCACATCTCCGCCCTATCATCTCTCTCTTTCTCTATGCTCTTCAACCAGCACTGCATACACCCAGCTATTTAATTGTAGCTGGGAAATATGGCTATATGCTTTAAACCGATCTTTGTCTATCAGTTTTCTTATTTCTTCCTTTTCTTTTCTTCTTTTCGACTTTTTAATGTATTTTTATTTTCTATCATTCGCCTTTGCTCCTCCGTCTTTTCTCATTATTTTTTAGTTTTCCCTCTCGATTAGCGTGATAGTTGGATTTGACTGTGCATTTGTGTCCCTCTGTTCCCTGTGTGTTTGTCTGTATGTTTTCTTCTCAAGGGCTACCTCAAGAAACAAGCCAAAGTACACATGGTGTAGAGTCCCAAATACCACTACGAGTAGGAAAATAAAATAACCAAGGTCTCAACAAGAGAGACCAAGAGATACCATTCAAAAAACACTCTCTGAAAGGATAGGCCCTGGACAGTCAAAGAGTCTTCTTGGGTACAGCAGCGCTCACAGGTGCAGAGAGCATAACAGGTATTTAAAACTAGAAAGAGACAGAAAGCTAACCAAAATGACGAAAACGAAAGAGCTCTCCTCCAAAGAAACTCTAAGTAGAATTGACAGCTAATGAATTGCTCAAAACAGATATAAGCAGCATAACTGAACAAGATTTTAGAACAATAATCATAAAATTAATCACTGGGCTTGCAAAAAGCATAGAGGACATAAGAAACTACGGCTACAAAAAACATGGAGAACAAAAATAGGCATGATGAATTAAAAAATGAGGTAACTGAAATACATAATAAAGTGGAGGTGTTCAATGCACGGATTGAAGAGGCAGAAAAGAGAATAAGTGATTTAGAAGACACCATGATAGAAAAACAAGAAGCTGACAAAAATAGAGACAAACTGATCCAGGAACATGAAAGAAGAGTTTGAGAGCTCAGTGATACAGTCAAATGCAACAATATCCGTATCATAGGAATCCCAGAAGAGGAAGAGAGAGGGAAAGGTGCTGAAGGAGTCCTGGAACAAATTATAGCAGAGAACTTCCTCAACCTGGGGAAGGAAGTAAACGTTGAAATACAAGAGGCACAGAGAACTCCCCTCAGACATAATTTGAATCGATCTTCTGCATGACATATCATAGTAAACATGGCAAAATATAAGGACAAAGAGACAACTGTGAAAGCAGCTAGGGAGAAAAGGGCCCTAACATACAAAAGAAAACCTATCAAAGTGGTGACAGACAGATCTACTGAAACTTGGCAGGCCAGAAAGGAATGGCAGGAGATCTTCAATGTGATGAACAGAAAAAATATGCAGTGAAGAATCCTCTATCCTGCAAGCCTGTCATTCAAAATAGAAGGAGAGATAAAAGTCGTTCCAAATAAACAAAAATTGAAAGAATTCGTCACCATTAAGCCAGCACTACAAGAAATCCTGAGAGGGACTCTCTGAGGGAAGTATTGTAAAGAACAAAGACACCAGAGACACCACCACAAGCATGAATCCCACGAAGGACACAATAACTCTAAACCCACATATTTCAATAATAACACTGAATGTAATGGGCTGAATGCTCCAATCAAAAGACATAGGGTAGCAGAATGGATAAAAAAAAATCCATCTATTTGCTGTCTACAAGAAACACATTTTAGATTGGAAGATACCTTCAGATTAAATGTAAGGGGATGGAGAAATATCTATCATGCTACGGGAAGTCAAAAGAAAGCCAGAGTAGCTATACTTATATCAGACAAACTGGACTTTAAAGTAATACAATAACAGGGGATGAAGAAGGGCATTATATAAAATTACAGGATCCATCCATCAGGAAGAACTAACAATTATAAATGTCTATGCACCGAATATGGAAGCACCTAAATATTTAAAACAATTAATCACAAAGAGAAACAACCTTATAGATAAGAATGTGCTAATAGCAGGGGACTTTAATACTCCACTTACAGCAATGGATAGATCAACCAGACAGAAAATCACTAAAGAAACAATGCACTTGCATGACACAATGGACCAGATGGATCTGACAGATATATTTAGAACTCTGCATCCTGAGGCCATGGAATTCACTTTCTTCTCAAGTGCGCATGGCACATTCTCCAAGATAGATCACATACTGGGACATGAAACAGCCCTCAATAAAAATAAAAGAATTGAGATCATACCATGCACACTGTCAGATCACAATGCTTTGAAACT
>NW_027533339.1:3905555-3948036 GCF_008692635.1 Crocuta crocuta | reverse complement strand
AAACGAAAGAGCTCTCCTCCAAAGAAACTCTAAGTAGAATTGACAGCTAATGAATTGCTCAAAACAGATATAAGCAGCATAACTGAACAAGATTTTAGAACAATAATCATAAAATTAATCACTGGGCTTGCAAAAAGCATAGAGGACATAAGAAACTACGGCTACAAAAAACATGGAGAACAAAAATAGGCATGATGAATTAAAAAATGAGGTAACTGAAATACATAATAAAGTGGAGGTGTTCAATGCACGGATTGAAGAGGCAGAAAAGAGAATAAGTGATTTAGAAGACACCATGATAGAAAAAAAAGAAGCTGACAAAAATAGAGANTTCGAGAGCTCAGCGATACAGTCAAATGCAACAATATCCGTATCATAGGAATCCCAGAAGAGGAAGAGAGAGGGAAAGGTGCTGAAGGAGTCCTGGAACAAATTATAGCAGAGAACTTCCTCAACCTGGGGAAGGAAGTAAACGTTGAAATACAAGAGGCACAGAGAACTCCCCTCAGACATAATTTGAATCGATCTTCTGCATGACATATCATAGTAAACATGGCAAAATATAAGGACAAAGAGACAACTGTGAAAGCAGCTAGGGAGAAAAGGGCCCTAACATACAAAAGAAAACCTATCAAAGTGGTGACAGACCTATCTACTGAAACTTGGCAGGCCAGAAAGGAATGGCAGGAGATCTTCAATGTGATGAACAGAAAAAATATGCAGCGAAGAATCCTCTATCCTGCAAGCCTGTCATTCAAAATAGAAGGAGAGATAAAAGTCGTTCCAAATAAACAAAAATTGAAAGAATTCGTCACCATTAAGCCAGCACTACAAGAAATCCTGAGAGGGACTCTCTGAGGGAAGTATTGTAAAGAACAAAGACACCAGAGACACCACCACAAGCATGAATCCCACGAAGGACACAATAACTCTAAACCCACATATTTCAATAATAACACTGAATGTAATGGGCTGAATGCTCCAATCAAAAGACATAGGGTAGCAGAATGGATAAAAAAAAATCCATCTATTTGCTGTCTACAAGAAACACATTTTAGATTGGAAGATACCTTCAGATTAAATGTAAGGGGATGGAGAAATATCTATCATGCTACGGGAAGTCAAAAGAAAGCCAGAGTAGCTATACTTATATCAGACAAACTGGACTTTAAAGTAATACAATAACAGGGGATGAAGAAGGGCATTATATAAAATTACAGGATCCATCCATCAGGAAGAACTAACAATTATAAATGTCTATGCACCGAATATGGAAGCACCTAAATATTTAAAACAATTAATCACAAAGAGAAACAACCTTATAGATAAGAATGTGCTAATAGCAGGGGACTTTAATACTCCACTTACAGCAATGGATAGATCAACCAGACAGAAAATCACTAAAGAAACAATGCACTTGCATGACACAATGGACCAGATGGATCTGACAGATATATTTAGAACTCTGCATCCTGAGGCCATGGAATTCACTTTCTTCTCAAGTGCGCATGGCACATTCTCCAAGATAGATCAGATACTGGGAGATGAAACAGCCCTCAATAAAAATAAAAGAATTGAGATCATACCATGCACACTTTCAGATCATAATGCTTTGAAACTCGAAATCAATCACAGGGAGAAGTCTGGAAAACCTCCAAAAACATGGAGGTTAAAGAACACCCTACCAAAGAATGAATGGGCTAATCAGGCAATTACAGAAGAAATTAAAAAATATATGGAAACAAATGAAAATGAAAATACAACAATGCTAACTCTATGGGATGCGGCAAAGGCAGTCCTAAGAGGAACGTACATTGCACTCCAGGCCTATTTCAAGAAATTAGAGAAAGCGCAAGTGCAAAGTCTAAAACTCGCCTAAAGGAACTAGAGGCAGAGCAACAAGAGCACCCCAAACCCAGTAGAAGAAGAGAAATAGTAAAAATTAGAGCAGAAATAAACAACATAGAGACCAAAGAAACATTTGAACAAATCAATGATACCAAGAGTTCGTTCTTTGAAAAAATAAACAAAATGCAAACGTCTAGCCAGTCTTCTCTAAAAGAAAAACGAGAGCACCCAAATAGACAAAATCATTAATGAAAATGGACTTATTACAACCATCCCCTCAGAAATACAAGTAATTATCAGGGAATACTATGGAAAATTATATGCCAACAAATTGGACAACTTAGAAGATATGGACAAATTCCTAAACACACACTCACTATGAAAATTCACACGGGAAGAAATAGAAAATCTGAACAGACCCATAACTAGTGAAGAAATTGAATCAGTTATCAAAAATCTCCTAACAAATAAAAACCGTGGACCAGACGGTTTCCCAGGAGAGTTCTACCAGACATTTAAAACGGAATTTATACCAATTCTTCCCAAGCTATTCCAAAAAATAGAAATCGAAGGAAAACTTCGAGACTCGTTTTATGAAGCCAGCATCACTTTGATTCCCAAGCCAGAGTGGTATCTATCAAAAAAAGAGAATTACAGGCCAATATCCTTGATGAATACGGATGCAAAAATCCTCAACAAGATACCTGCAAATCATATCCAAGGGCACATAAAAAGAATCATCCTCCAAGATCAAGTTGGATTCATTCCTGGGTTATCAGTCTGGTTCAACATTCGCAAATCAATAACGTGATACATCACATCAACAAAAGAAAAGATAAAAACCATATGATCCTGTCAATAGATGCAGAAAAGCATTTGACAAAATACAGCATCCCTTCTTAATAAAGAGTCTAAGAGAAAGTCGGGATAGAAGGAACCTACTTAAACATCATAAAAGGCATCTATGAGAAGCCTTCAGCTAACATCATCCTCAACGAGGACAAAGTGAGAGTTTTCCCCCTGAGATCAGGAACATGACAGGGATGTTCACTCTCACCACTGTTGTTTAACATAGTGCTGGAAGTCCTAACATCAGCCATCAGACAACAAAAGGAAATCAAAGGCATCAGAATTGGCAAAGAGGAATTCAAACTTTCACTCTTCGCAGATGACATGATACTCTACATCGAAAACCCGACAGACTCCACCAGAAGCCTACTAGAACTGATACAAGAATTCAGCCAAGTTGCAGGGTACAAAATCAACGTACAGAAATCGGTTACATTTTTATACATCAACAATGAAGCAACAGAAAGAGAAATCAAGAAACTGATCCCATTCAAATTGCACAAAAAACCATAAAGTACCTAGGAATAAACCTAACCAAGGATATAAGAGATCTGTAGCATGAAAACTAGAAAACTTAAGAAGGAGGTTGAAGAAGACACAAAGAAATGGAAAAACAATCCATGCTCATGAATCGGAAGAACAAATATTGTTAGAATCTCATTATTACCCAAAGCAATCTACACATTCAATGCAATCCCAATCAAAATTGCACCAGCATACTTCTCAAAACTAGAACAAACTATCCTCAAATTTGTATGGAACCACAAAAGATCCCGAATAGCTAAAGTAATACTGAAAACTAAAACCGAAACGGGATCTATCACCATCCCAGACTTTAACCTCTACTACAAAGCTGTCCTCATCAAGACAGTATGGTATTGGCACAAAAACAGACACGTAGACCAATGGAACAGAATTGAAAACTCAGAAGTGGATACAAAAATGTACAGCCAACTAATTTTAACAAAGCAGGAAAGAGTATCCAATGGAAAAAAGACAGCCTCTTTAACAGATGGTGCTGGGAGAACTGGACAGCAACATGCAGAAAAATGAAACTAGATCATTTTCCCACATCATACACAAAAATAAACTCAAGATGGATAAAGTACCTGAACGTGAGATGGGAAACCATCAAAACCCTAGAGGAGAAAGCAGGAAACAACCTCCTTGACCTCCACCACAGCAATTTCTTACTTGACACATCCCCTAAAGCAGAAGAATCAAGAGCAAAAATAAACTGTTGGGACCTCATCAAGATTAAAAGCTTCTGCACGGCAAAGGAAATAATCCATAAAACTAATAGGCAGCCGACGGAAAGGGGAAAGATAGTTGCAAATGACATANACAATAGCCAAAACATGGAAAGAGCCTAAGTGTCCATCAACGGACGAATGGATCAAGAAGATGTGGTTTATCTATACCATGGAATACTACATGGCAATGAGAAAAAATGAAATCTGGCCATGTGTAACAACATGGATGGACCTTGAGGGTGTTATGCTGAGCGAAATAAGTCAGGCAGAGTAGGACAAATATCATGTTTGCACGTTTAGGAGGATTAGAAGGAACTTAACAGAGGACCATGGGGGAGACGAAGAGGGGAAATAGTGGGGGAGAGGGAGAGAGGCAAACTATGAAAGTCTCTGGAATACTGAGAACAAACTGAGGACTGTGGGCATGGGGGGGGCGGAGGTGGGCATGGAGGAGTGCACTCGTGGGGATTAGAACTGGGTGTTATATGGAAACCAACTTGACAATAAACTATTTGTAAAAGAAATAAAATAAAAAATAAACTGTGTTTCAGTTTATTTTTATTATTTTTAATATTTATTATTTTTGAGAGAGAGAGACAGCGTGCCAGCACGGGAGGGGCAGAGAGACAGGGAGACACAGAATCTGAAGCTGGCTCCAGGCTCAGAGACGTCAGCACAGAGCCCTCTGTGGGTCTTTAACTCATGAACCATGAGATCTTAACCTGAGCCAAAGTTGGTCGCTTAACTGTCTGAGCCACCCAGGCACCCCACAGTGTTTCAGTGTAGAGAGAGAAAAAAGATACATAAATTAGTACTTAAAATGTGGCTTACATTTTCTAATAATACTATAGAAGTAGTAGAAAAGCATGCTGTATTAGGTTGTTTTAATTAGGTTAGGGGAATGCTGTGTCATAATAAGATATCTATACTGGATTTGGGGAGATAATTTAATTTATGCATATCAACAAAAAGGGGGCCGGCTTTCCAGGCAGAAAAAGAAGGATGTAGACTTCAAATATTCTTAAAAACTACTGAGACAAACTACATAATAATTCCCTAACATTAAATAGTCCAGTTTCTATGTTTACATTCACATATGGTTTCGAAACATTTGCTGTTTATAACAGCCAGTGGTGTAGGACCTAGACAGCCAAGTACACTAACATCCAGTTAATCAGCTTTCTCTTATTATAATTTATTATGAGGTCTTGAGTGCTTTATTCATACATGCTAGTTCACATACTTAATGGTGTCTATCTTACCTGTTGAATTTGCTTTTACTTCTTGGCTGTCAATCATGTTAAGAACTGGAGGTTGTTGGGAAAGTCAAATTAGATGTTATTGACTATAAGGTAGGTGTTACTGGTTATAACATGCTTTTTTTTCTTTTTTCTTTCAGGTTGATAATATATTTTCTTCAGTAAAGATACAATCACATTAACTATTCAGAAAGGACATACTTATAAATCTGTGGAATAAACTATAATCAGTGTAAAAATATGAGGATATTAGGGGTTATATGTGAAAGGAGAATGAGTAGTGTTACATAAATATCTCCAGTATAATTAGATTAGAAGATTATTTAGCTATTAATTTCATATATTAATGAAAGGTGAACAGAGAAAAAATAATTTGGTAAATTTTTCAGAAATGCCATTCTATATTAGTCATTAAATTTGTTCAAATTATGATACATATAACTAGGGTACCTTTCTAGAAACAAGTATAGGCTATTATATAAAAAGTTTTGCAGATTTAGATACACAGAGACAAAAGTGAGGAATTGCATATAACATGAGGATGGTTTTGACTGCCCTAGGCTATGATAATGGGATTCTTGCCAAGTGTATAAAAGACAAGGCTATAAGTAATACTTCGGTAACACAAAAGGACTTCCTAAGAAGTTATGACTCGATATACACTTTGAAGATTTATATGTAATGCTCTTGCCCTTTTGTAAGAGTCCAACTAATTTTTTAATGGTATCTCATTTCCTATAACATTTTTCTCTACCAAGCATATCTGAAACAATGCATTCAACTTGACACCCGGTATTTAATGTAAGCAAAAACTATAGGAAATCATAAAAGGAACTAACATTTTTCAGCATAATAGTGCTGAATGTTAAAAATAGACAAATAGACTCTATCTTGGTTAGCTAAGAATTAATTTTTATTACAATTACACACAAACATTCATACATATGTATACACACGACTAGATTTCATATGTAAATTGAAAACCCTGACAAATATAAATTATTCAAATTCTCATTGGAGATTGGAGAGTTCTGGACAGAACAGTATGTTGGTGGAGGCATAGATTTCTGTGACTTCCAAGCAGTATAATGAGTTTATTTACCCAATTCTGGTTGACGAGTGTATTAGACTAGGTCCAGGTCAGCTTTCTACATCAGTAGGAAGAGAGAGATATCATCATATCCTCAATTAATCTTTACAGTGCATCATTTACAATGTGTGATATTCAGTAAAAAACAATAAAGCAAGTTAGAAAAAATATAAGTTGGCCAAGGAAGTAAAACAGAAACAAAAGTACCAGATAGCAAGATAATGATAATGTGAAATAAAGGCATGTAAAAAGTATAATTACTATCTTAAAGAATTTAATGTGGAGAGCCCTTACCAGATTATAGGAAGCTATAAACAAGTATCAAAATAAAATGTCTTCTGCAGATTGTATATTGATTAAAATATAATTTATAAACTTCAGATAGGTGAAAAATATTCAAACTGAAATAAATGTTCAGAAGTAAACTGGATAAAAGAACATAAGAGACACTACAGTAGTCATAAATCAATATGAAATCTCACTGGGACCTCAAGTCTTGACATTGGATTAATTCCTTGATTAATCAATCTGATTGTCCCTGGCTTTGGTTTCTTAGAGTTGCTCCTTTGATCTTTTGTTAGGCAAGATTAATCACTACTTGATTTAGGAATACTTGACTTGGTCCCTGTGGTAGGTTGAATAATGTCTCCCCATAGATGTCCATATCCTAATCCTGGAACCTGTGAATATGTTACCCAATGTAATCACAAAGACCCTTATAAAATGAGATGGGGTATCAGAGAGTAGGGAAGATACT
The DNA here is from genome assembly GCF_008692635.1 of Crocuta crocuta. Taxonomy (NCBI): domain Eukaryota; kingdom Metazoa; phylum Chordata; class Mammalia; order Carnivora; family Hyaenidae; genus Crocuta; species Crocuta crocuta. The sequence goes on along the minus strand of NW_027533339.1, from coordinate 3,940,980 downwards.
ATACACTGGCTTTAAAGATGAAGGAAGGGGCTATAAACCAAGGAATGGAAACAATATCTACAAGCTGGAAAAGGCACAAAAACAGATTCTCCATGGAGCCTCCAAAAGAAATGTAGCCCTCCAAACCCAGTTTGGACTCTGACCACCAGAAAACAGAATAAATGTTTTTAAAATAGCTAAGTTTATAGTAATTTGTTACAACATAAATTAGGAAAAAACACGGGCCTATATGCAGTAATTGATAAGATTTAACAATTGTTTCTTCTGAAAGTAGAGTGTAAACGTAATCCATATAAAAATGTTTTATGAAAAAACAGGTGTGTAGTGTTCAGGCATGAGTTTCATCAGATACACTTTTCCTGCTTGGCATTCATTTCTACACTCTGCTACCTTGTTTTCCTTAATTTTAGAAGCTAACAACTAAAAAACTGGCTTTCACAAGGCTCCTTGCAGTGGAAGGAATTCCTTAGAGTGAACAATCATACTAATTTGCCTGAGATTATCCCAGTTTAGCCCTTAAAATGCCATATCCAGGAAACCCTTCAATCCTAGGCAAAACTGTAAAGGTGCATCATGGCTTTCATGGATGTAGATAGAATTCACTTTTGTGGTCGCTCTCTTCCATTAAAAAGAACTAATTAACTAAATAAAAATATGGATCTACAACTATGTTTGTATAAAGACAAAGCCCATGCTTCATTCATTCTTACATAATTATATTGGTCTATTCATTTTTTCCTGATTTAGAAAAAATAAGATTAAAACATTTCTCATTTACTTTAGCCAGTCTTTTCTCCTGCTGGAGTCTCAACATGATAGAGCTACAGCATCCCACCAGGACATGGGAGAAAGGTCAATAGAATTTCAGAAACCTTGGTTTGTCTTCCTTCTGCCGCTGAAATAGTTCTAGTAATTACTCACCACCAGGTTTCTTGTTTAGAGAGGAAAAACTATATATCTTTATGTTTTGAAGCTATCAGGTGTGTGCTCCTCACAGCCACCACAATCCTTAAATTATTCATCCATTTACTTACAATGAAAGAAAATACCCTGCATGTGTCAGACAATAGGCATAATAGCTCAGTGAAGAAAGTTACATTGGAATGAAAGGCTATGAATTAATAAATCATATGTTAACATGTTCCATACAAACTACTTATGGTGTTATTTTCTAAGGATAGAAAATATTGCACCCTTCCTTCAAGTAAATAAAACCATTAAATCTTTTTAAATGGTTAAATTCCAGTGACATTGAATCATGATCAGAATAACAACTATCGTAAGAGGCCTCTAAGTGTAGAAATTAAGTTGCCATGCTTAGTATTATCATCAGTTGAAACAAAGGACAGAAAAAAATAAAGAGGTGCAAAAGAACAAGATAATGAAAAAGAATGAGAAATCCAGGAGAAAATGAAAATGGAAAAGGAAAAATGAGAAATGTCTGAAGTAGTAATAAAGATCAAAGACCTGGCTCTGTGAAGAAACAAGCTCAATCTGCCTGTTCGTTATTTATGTCCTGATGTACCTGAGAGTCTTCAATATTTCTGTCAGAGAAAAATGAATTTTGATGTCAATTATGATATCTTTGGAAAGTTCTGTAGTGTAAAACAAACTACATATTAATAAGTATATATTGTATACCTCCAGCATATCTAGTGCTGGTATTTAGGCTTCTTGAGGACAATGTCAATGCCTTTTAAGGTTTTCTTTCATATTTGTAAACCCCGAACCTAGCATATAGTAGGGTTCCAATAAATGTTGCTGAATGAGCAAATGGATTAAGATCACTTTTTCATGGACTACAGAGGACACAAAAGAATATAAGATGGGAAGAGAGCTGAAACAAAGAAAATAAATGAAATAAGTGGTGAAACATGACATGCTTGAACGCTCTGGGAAGGTCAAAAAAGGAAACAAAAAAAATCCCTGTGAGGTTGTCTTCATTAGTAAGGTGGAATATGAGTTGGTATTTGAAAGGAGTGTTCAGATAGGCTAAGATAAAGGAAATTATTTCCATTTGCAGTCACAATACAGGCAAACATGTGACATATTCATTGGAGAGTAGACTGTGGCATAAGTCTGAAATTTTAAACAAAGTGTGAAGACAAAAATTCCAATGATGTAAGTTTCTGTGGTATGTACACTTGCTATGGTACCAGAGACGTGATACCTGTGATAGGAAAAGATTTTGCAGATCACACACATTTAATTCTTGAATCAAACAAGGGCTCCAAGGGAGAAAACATGTGAGGTAGTGAGACTACCCCAGAGAATATCCACAATCCTTTTGCAACCTTTTCTCAGAAGTACATCCTAGCACTTTTAGCCTACTCTGTTCATTAGAATGAAGGACACTGAGCCCAACCCACACTGAAGATGAGGGAATCACAGAAAGGCACAAAGCATATGGGAATCACTGGGGACCATTTTAGTCCTTGCCTACCAGAGAGCTACTACTTACTGGAATTCTAAAACCATAACATTTGGCATAACCGCTGGAAACTTTGAAAAAATTGACCCTGTGAATGGAATTTGGGAAACAAAATAACACATATTGTGCTTTCTGGGTTTTTTGTTTTGTTTTGTTTTTCATTTTTTGTTTTTTGTTTGTTTTGCATTTCACATGACTTTGAGCTTTGGAGTACATCAAGTTGGCCGGGTACATCTTTGATATTGAGGTTTTTATTCAGATCCTTTTACCAATTTAGAACATCTCTTTACAGGCTTTATAAATATTGGTAGGTAAAATATTTTTACTTATATCTGTTGTGTTTCTCAGGCAGACCTACTGACAAGTAGAGGGTTTTTGACACTGGAATTTTAAATCCTAAACTTTATCTGGTCTAAAGGAAAAGTCTGGAAATTAAGTGGCTACGCTTTCTTTGCATTCCTTCTATAGTTTTATTTTCCACAAATATCTATTCATACTTGTAAATATTGGAGGTATGGATTGTCGCTTTATCCTCAGAAATGTCACAGAACTTAATCGTTTTTTAAAATTACATTGTAGTTAACATACAGTGCTATATTTGTTTGGGGTGTACAATTCCATATATTACTCAGTTATCATCAAGAAAAGTATACTTTTAGCCCTCTTCACATATTCCACCCATCCACCCACCTCCCCTTTAGTAACCACCTGTTTGTTCTCCATAGATAGGAGTCTGTGTTTTAGTTTGTTTCTTTATTGTTTCTCCTGTGTATGTTTGTTTTGATTCTTAAATTTCACATATGAGTAAAATCATATGACATTTATCTTCCTCTGACTGGATTATTTTGTTTACCATTATACTCTCTAGGTCCATCCATGTAGTTGCAAATGGAAAGATTTCATTTTTTAATGACTGAATGATATTCCTACATGTATATATACATATACATATATATGTCATATATATATATTCCAAAACATCTTTTTAATTTTAATTTTATTGTAAAGGGAAAGAGAGCACATGCAGCGGAGAAGGGCAGAGGGAGAGAATTGCAAGAATTCCTTTTTCTCCACATCCTTGCAAACACTTGTTGTTTCATATCTTTTTTATTTTAGCCACTCTAACAGGTGTGAAGTGGTATATCTTTTTGGTTTTGATTTGCATTCCACTGATGATGAATCATATCGAGCATGTTCTTATGTGTCTATTTGCTATCTGTATGTCTTTGACATATGAAATGTCTCGTGATATGTTCTACCCATTTTTAAGTTGGACATTTGTTTTTTGGGTGTTAGTGTATTAATTCTTCAATTATTTCAGATGCTAAACCTTTATCAGATATATTATTTGAAAATACCTTCTCCCAGATGGGCATGGAGGAGGGCACTTGTGGGGATGAGCACTGGGCGTTATATGAAAACCAACTTGACAATAAACTATTTGTAAAAAAAAAAATTTAAAAAATATCTTCTCCCATTAGTGAGTTGTATTTTAGTTTTTTTGATTGTTTCCTTTGCTGTGTAGAACCTTTTAATTTTGATACGGCCCCAATAATTTCTTTTTTCTTTTGTTTCCTTTACATCAGGAGACATATCTAGAAAGATATGTTACTGCTGATGTCAGAGAAATTACTGCCTGTGCTCTCTTCTAGGATTTTTAGCGTTTCAAATCTCACATATCGATCCTTAATCTGAGTGTTTGTGTATGTGGGGGTGGTGGGTGGAGTAAGAAGGTTGTCTAGTTTTATTATTTTGCATGTAACTGACTAGTTTTACCAACACCATTTGTTAAAGAAACTGTCTTCTTCCCATTGCATATTCTTGTCTCCTCTTTCAAAAATGAATTGTGGGGTTATTTCTGGTCTTTCTATTCTGTTCCATTGATCTATTGTGTGTCTATTTTTGTTCCAGTGCCAAAATTTGTGTGTTTTGATTACTACCCTTTGTAACATAACTAGAAGACTGGATCTGTGATATCTCGTTTTATTTTTCTTTTTCAAGATTTGTTTGACAATTTGGGGATATTTTGTAGTTCTATACAAATCTTAGGATTGTGTGTTCTAGCTCTGTGAAAAATGCTGTTGGTATTTGATAGTGATTGCATTAAATCTGTAGATTACTTTGGGTAGTATAGACATTCTAACAATATATTTTCTTCCAATCCATGAGTAGGGAGTGTTTTTCCATTTCTTTGTATCACGATCAATTTCTTCACCAATGTTTTATAGTTTTCAGAGTACAGGTCTTTCACCTCTTTTATTAAGTATATTCTTAGATATTTTATTGTTTTGGCACCATTCAAAATATTGTTTCCTTAATTTCTCTTTCTACAGCTTCATTATTAGTGTATAGAAATACAATTGGTTTGGGGCGCCTGGGTGGCTTAGTCGGTTAAGCGTCCGACTTTCACTTAGGTCATGATCTCGCGGTTCGTGGGTTCGAGCCCCGCATCGGGCTCTGTGCTGACTGCCGGCTCAGAGCCTGGAGCCTGTTTCAGAGTCTGTGTCTCCCTCTCTCTCTGACCCTCCCCTGCTCACGCTATCTCTCTCTCTCTCTCCTAGAAATAAATAAAAAATATTAAAAAAAATAAGAAATACAATTGGTTTCTCTACGTTGATTTTGTATGCTACAAACTTTCTGATTCATTTATCATTTCTAGCAGTTTTTTTTTTCCTTTGGTAGATTCTTTCAGGCTTTCTACATGCAGTATCATGTCATCTGCAAATAATGAAAGTTTTACTTATTTCTTACCAATTTGCATGGCTTTTATTCCTTTCTTTAGTCTAATTGCTGTGGCTAGGACTTCCAGTACTATGTTTAATCTTATTTAACAACTTATCTTATTCCAATAGGGAACAAGTGGAAAATTTTTCAGTTTTTCCCCATTGAACATGCTATTAGTTGTGGGGTTTTCATATAAGGCCTCTATTATGTTGAGGTATGTTACCTCTAAACCTATTTTGTTGAGGGTTTTTATTATGAATGGATGCTATACTTTGTCAAAGGCTTTTTCTGCATCTAATAAAATTATCATATGATTTTTATCATATCTCTTATCGATGTGATGTAGCACATTGATTTACTTGGTAATATTGTACTATTCTTGCACTCTAGGAATAAATCCCAACTTGATCACAGTGAATGATTTTTTAATGTATTGTTCGATTCAATTTACTAATATTTTGCTGAGTATTATTGCATCTATATTTGTGAGGGATATTGGCCTATAGTTCTCTTTTTTGGGGTATTTTTATCTGATTTTGGAATCAGTAATACTGGCCTCATACAACGAATTTGGAAATTTTCCTTTCATTTCTATTTTTGTTTAACAATTTGTCAAGAATAGGAATTAACTCTTCTTTAATGTTTACTAGAATTCGCCTGTGAAACCATCTGGTCTTGGATTTTGTTTATTGAGATTTTTTGATTACTGATTCAATATCATTACCAGTAATGTGTATATTCAAATTTTCTATTTCTTCCTGAAATTCTATTTCTTCAGTTTTGTTACTTATATGTTTCTAGGAATATCCATTTATTCTAGGTTGTTCAGTTTTTGGCATATAAGTTATTATATATTCTCTTACAATGCTTTGTATTTCTGTGATGTCAGTTGTTATTTCTCTTTTAAATTTTAGATTTTATTTATGTGAGTTTCTCTCTCTCTCTCTCTCTCTCTTTCCTTTTCTCTTCCTTTTTCTTTTTCTTTCTTTCTTTCTTTCTTTCTTTTTTTTGGTGGGTCTGGCTAGTGGCTTATGAGTTCTGTAGATCTTTTCAAAGGAGCAGGTCCTACTTTCATTGGTCTGTTCTATTGTTGTTGTTTTGTTTAGTTTCTTTGTTTCTATCTCACTTATTTCCGCTCTAATCTTTAGTGTATACTTCCTTCTGTTAGTTTTTGGTTTTGCTTGTTCTTCTTTCGTCTAAGTCCTTTGGTTGTAAAGTGAGGTAATTTATTTGAGATTTTTCTTGCTTCTTGTAGTAGGCTTGTATTCCTACAAATGTCCCTCTTTGAACCACTTTTGCTGCGTCCCAAATATTTTGCATCATTGTGTTTTCATTTTAATTTGTCTCCACATATTTTATTAATTTCTTTTTTTATTTCTTGTATGACCCATTTATTTTTTGGTAGCTTGCTCTTTAATCTCTTTGTATTTGTGCTTTTTATAAATTTTTCTTGTGGTTGAATTCTAGTTTTATGGTGGTGTGGTCAGAAAAGATGCATGGTATCACTTCCATCTTTTTGAAATTGTGGAAATTGATTCATGACCTAATATATTATCTATTCTGGAGAATATTCCATGTGTACATGAAAAGAATGTGTATTCTGCTGTTTTAGGATGGAATGTTCTGAATATATATCTATTAAATACATTTGGCCCAGTATGTCATTCAAAGTCACTTTGTCCTTGTAGATATCTGTTTAGGTGACCTGTTCATTGATGTAAGTGAGATGTAAGTGGTGTATTAAAGTCCTCTACTACTATTCTATTACTATCGTGTATTTCCTTTTTATTTGTTATTAATTTTGTTATGTATTTGGGCACTTTCATTTTGGGTACATATATATTTACAACTGTCACTTATCTTGTTGGATTATCCCCTTAATTATAGAGTGTCTTTCTTGGTCACTCATAATAGTCTTTGTTTTACACTTAATTTTGTCTGATAGCAATATGGCTACCTTGGCTTGCATTTGACATCATTTTGCATGATAAATATCTCTCTATCCCCTCACTTTCAATCTGCATGTGTCTTTAGGTCGAAAATGAGTATCTTGTAGGCAGCATATAGATAGGTCTTACCTTTTTATCCATTCTGTCACCCTATGTCTTTTGACTAGAGCATTTAGTCCATTTAGATTCAAAGTAATCATTGATAGTTGTGTATTTAGTGACATTTTGTTATTTGTTTTATGGTTTTATTTGTGGATCTTCTCTGTTCCTTTGTTTCCTTGCTTTCTTCTCTCACCATAAGTTTGTGAAATACACTTGGATTCTTTTCTCTTTAATTTTGCATATTACTGCTTTTTGATTTGTGGTTATCATTAGGTTTGTATATATAACATTGCCTGCTTATCTCAGTCTATATTAAGTCAATGGTCACCTAAGTTTGAATCCATTCTTTACCCTCTCATCTTCCATTTTAAGTATATGGTGTCATAATTTACATTCTTTTATTTTGTGAGTCCCTAGATTGATTATTACAGAAATACTTAGTTGTACTTCCTTTGTGCATCCTACTTTTCTTCCTCTTACTTACAGACTTTCCATTCCACTCAGAATCCCCTTTAACATTCCTTGTAGGGCTGGTTTAATGGTTATGAACTCCTTTAACCTTTGTATGTTGGGGAAACTCTTTACCTCTCCTTCTATTCTGAATGATAGCCGTGGGTGGATAGAATATTCTTTGCTGAGGTTTTTCCAATTCGGCAGTTTTAATGCATCATACCACTGGCTTCTGGCTTGTAAAGTTTCTGCTGAAAATCTGCTGACAGTCTTATGGGATTTCCCTTGTATGTAACTGTTTTTCTTTTTTCTTGCTACTTTTAAAATTCTTTCTTTTTCAGTGTTTTTTTTTTTTTTTTTTTTTGTTCTTTTTAAAATTTTTTTTTTTTTGTGTTTTTTTTTTTTTTTTTTTTGGCCATTTTAATTACTGTGTCTTGGTATGGACATTTTGGAGTTGATTTCATTGGAGGATCTCTGTGCTTCCTATACCTGAATTTCAATTTCTTTCCCCAAATTCAGGAAGATTTTGGCTATTATTTCTTCAAATACTTTTCAGCCCTTTCTTCTCTCTCTTTTCTTCTGCAATTTCTATAATGCAAATGCTATTATGCTTGATGGAGTCACTTAGTTCCCTAAGTCAATTCTCATTTTGCATAGTTTTATCTTCTCACCTCCTCAGCTTGATTACTTTCTATTACTTGGTCCTTCAGGTCGCTGATTCATTCTGCTTCTCCTACACAGCTATTTATTCCATCTAGTGTGTTTTTAATTTCAATTACTGTGTTTTTAAAAAATCTCTTATTGGGGCGCCTGGGTGGCTTAGTTGGTTGAGCATCCGACTTTCGCTTAGGTCATGATCTCGCGGTTCGTGGGTTCGAGCCCCGCGTCGGGCTCTGTGCTGACTGCCAGCTCGGAGCCTGGAGCCTGTTTCAGAGTCTGTGACTCCCTCTCTCTCTGACCCTCCTCTACTCATGCTGTCTCTCTCCTAGAAATAAATAAAACATTTAAAAAAATTAAAAAAAATAAAAAATCTCTTATTGATTTTCTATCTCCTTGTTAGTTTCCTCCACTCTTCTCTGAAATTCAGTGAATATATTTATAATAATTTCTTTAAATTCTCCATCAGGCATATTATCCGTTTCCATTTTGCTTTGATCCCTTGCTGTGATTTGTCCTCTTCTTTCATTTGGGGCATATTCCTTGGTCTTCTTTTTATGCCCAACTCTTTATCTTCCTGTATGTTATGAATGTCAGCTATGTCTCTTGCTTTTGAAAGTAATGGGTGGTGTACACACTTTTAATAAGTTTATTCATATCCTCTTCCACAAGGGATGTGTAGCCACCATAGAGACCAAATCAGCTGGGCCACTCTACAAAGCTTATGCTAGTGGGGCACACAGTGTTAACAAGGTGCACACATCCTTTGTGTGAGGTGATTGGAGACTGCTGCCACCAAGACCAAAGCCCCACAAAGTACTCAAAGTCAGGAGTTGTGGTGTTGGCAATGTTTGCACTGGTTTTCTCAGGGAGAGGACCCACAGTGCTGGGACTGAGGCAGGCCTGGTTATAGAACACAAGGAAAGGTGTACACAAGTTAGGTGCTAAATGCCACAACTGTTCTTGTTCCAGCAGGTGACTGTGTTATTATTCTGGGGGACAAGGGAGGAAAAAGACAGTTGATAGCTTCTTTGCTCCTGGAAAAGTCCCTCAGTGTACTCTGAGAATAAAAAAAACAAAACAAAACAAAACAAAAAAACCTCTCCCATATGTTCCATGTGTTTTCAAACTGCTGTTTCTATGCTATATCTCCACAACCTTTTTGTTGAGCTATTTCTTTAACAGTAGGGCCTAGTTTCCTACTCCCCACTCCCAAGCCCACTGATTTCTAGGTTTTTAAGTCCCACTGTTGAATGGACTCACAAAATTCAGCTCCTCTGGTTTTCAAAGAGAAATATATAGGTATTTATCTTCCCCATGCAGGCTCCCAAGTGTGATAGTTTGTTTCTTTCTCTTCTCCATGCCCTTGGCTCCCTCCCTCTGATAGACAGACCCTGAAGTTTAGCTTACCACTATGGTTGTGCCTTTTTTACCCTCTTTGATCTGGCTTCTTTTATACATTAGAGGTGGAGTTTGCTCTGCAAGTCTTTTGGTCATCTTCTGCTTATATACACTGTGAGTTTTACCTATAGTTGTATCCATAAGATGAGGTGAATTTAGGGTCCTCCTACACTGCCATTTTACCTGTAAGTTCATATTCTTGAATAAATAAAATTATTTTGTAGACACTACCACATTGATCTAAACCTTTGGAATAGAGATAAGGAAAAAGCTAAATTAAATAATCATGAATGCTAAGCCAAAAATCTAAATAAAGCTTGGATACCAGATGCTTTTATCCTAATGCTAGCCAAGAAACCATGCAATGACATCAGTAAGCAGAAAGACAGATTTCTCTAAATGAACTGAGAAGGATGATCTAAAATATTATTTTAGCTCTTGAAGCCTCAGAGGACAAACTAAATATGTACTGACAAATAATATCATAGAGGGTATTATTATTATTATTATTATTTAGGTTTTCTTTTTGAGAGAGAGAGAGAGCTGGGGAAGGACAGAGAGAGGGAGACAGGGAATCTGAAGCAGGCTCTGTAAAGCCAGATGTGGGGCTAGAACTCATGAACTGTGAGATCATGACCTGAGCTGAAGTCAGATGCTTAACTGACTGAGCCACCCAGGCACCCGATAAGGAGATTTTTCAATCAAGACTCAAGTTTATACACGTCACCTTAGACCCATAGTTCTCCACTGAGTATGATATTTTCCCCTTCGAAGAGTCAACAAGGTCCAGACATATTCTTAACTGTCACAAATGGTAGCCTCCTGGCCTTCGGTGGGTAGAAATGAGAGATGATGCTAAATATCTTACAATGCTGAAGACAACTCCTCATAATGATCAATATTAGCAAAAAATTTTGATAATGCTGTGATTAAGGAAGGCTATCTTAGACCTATGAAAAAACAACAAAAAAAGAAGAAAGAAAGAAAGAAAGAAAGAAAGAAAGAAAGAAAGAAAGAAAGAAAGAAAAAGATAAAAGGCAAAGAAAAACAAAGGAAGAACATTATTATGTAAGATATACCCAGATCTAATTTGAGAGATCTAATTTTTTTAATTTGTTTTTTTTTAATGTTTTAATTATTTATGAGAGAGAGACAGCATGAGCAGGGGAGGGTCAGAGAGAGAGGGAGTCACAGACTGAAACAGGCTCCAGGCTGTGAGCTGGCAGTCAGCACAGAGCCCGACGCGGGGCTCGAACCACGAACCGTGAAATCATGACCTGAGCCAAAGCCGGACGCTTAACCGACTGAGCCACACAGGCACCACTAGAGATCTAATTTTTAGAGAACACAGAAAAAGGTGTATTGCTGATGTTTTAGTGATTATCAAGTCAGAAAAAATTAGTTATCTAAAGAGGTAATAAAAAAATAAGTACCCAAATATTTCCTGGCAAGAGTTAGTTGTAATAACTAGTAGCAGCAGTAGGAGGTAAGATCCAGGAAGCTATTAAGAAGCATCATCTCAAAGGTATTGATTGAAAGTTCATTGTAAAATTATTTGGAGAACGATATTTTGAAGACTGGGGAACCTATTTCAAATGATGATATAAAATTTGGAATTATGTGAGGGAAATACTGAGAAGATGAGCATAAATTATTCCAGTAATAGTTTAGTAACTTTAAAAGTAACTCAATTGTGTTTTTGAAGATTGAGATCTAGAAATTGATCTCAGGAAACATCTGAATAGATAGGCAGAGAAATCATTGGTAGAACCATGGCTTGAGCTAGAAGTTGGGACCGAGGAAGACTAACTTCTGGGGCACAGTATCTAGCCAGTTGTATATGAACACCAAAGCATGAATGAAGTTTAAGGATTCATAAACTTGAATAGGAAAATTTCACATTTTTATCTTCATTAAGTTCTAATTAAGATGTAGTGTGCTGTTACTATGAATATAGTTAACATCATATTAATATTAGCAATATCGTGACTTTTTAAAGGAATTAACAGATATTTTGTATCACACTAGAGTTTTAAATATTTTGAATTATCCTTTATTCTTATTTCTTTTGAAAAATTACAGCAGTTTTTAGACATAGAGCTAGAATTGATATATAATAGGTCAATACAAAAACATATGTATTATTGTATAATAATTTTAAATATTTTGATAAATTCTATGCCAGTAACTGTTGTAATTTTAACAATATTGTATGAAAGGAATAATAGAATTGATTTCATCAGACTGTCACCTAGGTACTTGGCACACAAAAAAGTTAAGAAACACTTCCCTATATGGAATTACTCTACTACAGATGGAAAAAGCAGGCAGTACCTGTTTGAGTAACAGATGTGTCTGCCATATCCAGAGTTGATGTGCCTCGTATCTCCTAACAGATTACCTCTCTAGATGAAACTGGGAGAAATATGCTAGAATCAGAGATGTATAGTCTTAAAAAGGGAAAAAAAATAATGATAGATGCATTCACAGGGTTCTGAATGACATGTGGATAAATGGTCCAAAAGACCTCAAAAGAGTGTTCAAAGACAAGAAGAATCAAGGTCTTATTTAATGCTGATTATAGAAGCTTAGAGACTTCAGGAAAGTGGGCATGATAAAATGGAATCATAGCCTCATTTGGAAAGCAAATGTGCACAAGCTATAAATCCACAAAGTTTTAAAGCAAATTTCCTATGAAGAAAAGGTGTTTCACTTAGGAGTAAGTGAAGGTGTGAAACTGGTTAAGCCTTAGACTCTGTAGGAGAAAATCTGATTAAGGAAGCTAGACAATTACTACTCTGAAAAATAGAAGTTTGTAAGATTAAAAATATCCAGAACTCTTAGTTTTGGAAATTTGCATGCTCAAGGCAGCCAGCCTGTACTGAAAAGGATAGTTCAAAATGAAGGTATATAGTATTTAATTGTTGATATTTGGTCTCAGTTTAGTGTGGCTATATAAACTTTTGCTGAAAAAGAATGCATGAAAATTGAGAATTATAGGGAAAAAGCAAGAAAATCCAGTTCCTAGAAGCAAAGCATTGACTGAATTTTTAAGGGCTCTTTTAATATAATAGGTATAAAGATTTGATCAAATAAGTGTAATCATGGATTTGGTCAATTGAATAATAACAAGACCAGCAAGTGATAGTGGCGAGATATCACACATGGCTGTCTACACATGTCATTTAAAGCTTCTCGGACTTTGAATCAACTCTTTCACAGCAGCTTCCAGGCAGTCTCCCACCAAATTATAAACAATACCTTACATCTTTAGACATAGTAACAAATGTGGTTAGGGCCACTGAAAACTTTCCAAGAATACTAATGTATCCTATATGCAACCATCAGTGCTCCAGTTGGGCATTTATGAAAATAAAATGAAGGTTGGAGTCTTACAATAGACACTAAATAAGGTCTTAACCCCAGATGCTACTATCTCAGCTATCAACATGAAGATATTAGCAAACTGGGAGCTTGAAATGATCTATATAGCTTTAGGTATGATTTTTCTGGTCATAATTACTGAAGCTATCAATACAGAGAGTTTTATTCAATAGTATTCTTATAGGATGGTAAATAATGAGCACAAGTATCTTTGCCCCAGCATTTTCAGGACTCACCAGATATAGTCTACATATTTATAAAATACAATATTGACATTATATGGAATTTTAGAATGCCTAGGTGTAATGATCAGATAAGATGGGGGAAATGAATTAAGCAAATACGTTTCCTGGAATAAGAGAATTAAAATTAATTGGAAACAAAGGCATGTTTGGGTCAATTGCCAGTAGTGTAATGATATTTGAACTCTCCTTCAGAAGAAATGCAAGGGATATGGGGGACATTGTCCCAACCATGTAATTGGCTCACTGCCAATGCAGATGTTCAGTGATTAACAATAGGGTTACTTCCTGATAAACACATCATAAGTTGAAAATGCATGTAATACACATAACCCACCAAACATGTTAGCTTAGGGTAGACTACCTTAAAGGTGCTCCGAACACTTACATTAGCCTATAGTTGAGTAAAAGAATCTAACATAAATCTTATATTATAATACAGTATGAAAGATCTCATGTAATGTATTGAATACTGTACTAAAAGTGAAAAATAGGATGGTTATACAGATGCAGAATGCTTGTAAGTGTTTCAGTATTTTACCGTGTGATTGTGTGGCTGCCTGGGAGCTGTGGCTTGTTGCTCAACATCATGAGAGAGTATGGTACCACATATTGCTAGCCCAGGAAAAGATAAAAATTCAAAATGTGAAATATGGTTTGTAGTGAATGCATATTGCTTTCACACCTTAGTAAAGTCAAACAATCATTAGTCAAACTATTGTAAGTCAGGAACTACTATAGATACAAATATCAATGATTATATCTAGAGTTGACTTCTGCAAAGTTTTGCCATTATATGGTGATATAATCCAGTCTTAAGTAGATCTTGTTTGAGACAATTACTGGAACTGTGATGTGGTGTATTAGCTGTCATGGAATATATTAAAAGAGGCAGTAGCTGGAGTAAAGTTTCAATTACAGCAAACATTGTGCAGACAGCACATTACCTTGTAGGGCGTGCTCTCCCCATAGTAAGTCAGTCAAACATAGGTTGAGCACAAAAAAATTGTGCCAGCATATTTAAAACTTTTTTTTCAATATATCTCCTAATATTCTGTTGGTCTAACTCTGTAACAATAGACATAGGATATAATCTGCCACAATGAGAGTGGCAGCCAGAATAGACCAATAAACTTGTTTAACAGAAGTAGCTTTAGATTTTCCTTTAGTTTTCAACCCATAAGGAGAATTTTCGAAAGACCAAAAAGACTTGAACTTCAATCTACAGTTCCATCTCCCATTTGATTTTCTTCTCCCTTGAGCTGTTAACTCTTTGGATTATGTTCCCAAAATATAAAAGTCTGACAAGTAAATATTTTATTGAGATATAATTGGCACATATTACATTACTTTCAGGTGTGCAGTGTTATGATTTAAATATAATGCATATATAGCAAAATGTTCAATATTAGTCTGTTAATATCCATCATACATTAAATAAACTTTTAAGAAAATCATAAGGATACATCAATTCACTTCCTAATTTCTAGGTGGGGAAAGCCCCACTCTTTCTGAATATAAAGGATAAGTTACAGAAGAAAATAAAGAGGTTAACTGTTGATTTTACATGGAATTAGTTTTAGAAACAACTGCTTCTAATCAAAGGATTATATTCTACAATGTGTGGTTTCTTGCTAGTTTCAATTTACTGGATGCCTCAATTAATGATTAACAGATTGTCACACCATAAAGGCAAAACATAGGAGAAATTTTCTTTAATTTTAAGTAGAACTATGCCAGAGGACTTATTTTTTAATTTGTATCATACAGCTGGAGTGCAATTGAATTGGAAATACAATAGAATAAAACTTGACTAAATCTGAATGAATTTTTCAGGTAAAAAAAAAATCCAAGCCTAAAATACAAAGAAATTAACAAAAAACCCCCGCAACTAGTGAACGTTAACATTTTGTCCTATTACCTCTACATTCTTTCTGGACTCTCAAAGTTTCACTTTATTTCACACCTATTTCCCTCTATTCCACCTAAAAGCAGCTCCTGTTATGGTTTTGGTATATACCATTCTTTATCTATGTTTATTCTGATAAATACCTATAAATATTACAGTCTATTATTTTGTGTGTCTGCATAAATGCTCTCAGAAATATATATATAATATAAAATTATTACTATTGTATATTTCCAACATATGCATATTCCAATATATTTTTTCATCTCCTTTTGCTGATCATATGGCTGTTTCCAATCGCTTACTATTGGAAATGCTTTTGTAAGCCTTATTTTAACAAATGCAAACACTGTTCTAGGATAAAGAACTGCATATAGAATATCTGGATCCTATAATTTCCAACCTTATAATTAAGGATTGTGTACAAAATGCCATGCTTCAATGTCTCTTAAAGAAAAGGAGATTTTGATTTTGTTACATTCTTAACAAAATAGTATGACTTTTTAAATTTTTACAGTGAAATGGTTATAAAAACAGTATTTGTTTTATTAAATCTGCATTTGGTTAATGAGTTAATTTATTGGTCAGTTTTCCTATTTTATGAAATATCTATCCATATATTTTGTTTCTTTGTTTCCCATAGAGCTGTTTATTCACTTTATTATTCACCACTATACTCCTTTATGATTTTTGTTCTTCCCTCTCATGCTTTAAGAAATATTCCTGGGATGCCTGGGGGGCTCAATCAAACCAAGCATCTGACTCTTAGTTTCTGCTCAGGTCCTGATCTCACCATTTGTTGGTTCAAGCCCTTCTGAGCATGGAGCCTGCTTGGGGTTGTCTCTCTCTCTCCTTCTCTCTGCACTTCCCCTGCTTGCTAGTTCTCTCTTTCAAAATAAATAAATAAACACTAAAGAAAGAAATATTCCTTAACCCAAGCCTTGAAAATATGTATGTATTGACAGCGTCTTTTTGTATTTGATCTATAAATTATCAGAACATTAATTTACATATAGTGGCAGAAATAAATTTAATTGTATTTTTCCCATTCAGCTAGAAATGGTTCCCAATGCATTCATTAACATTTTTTTCCTTCAATTTCTTTCATTTTTCCCCCCATCCAAACAAGGACTCAATTGTTTTAGTTCTGTTTTCTGTTGTACTAATTCATTTGTAAATTTTAAAATAACATATTCTTTCAAATAGGTGCCTTAAAAGTCTTTAACTGAGGTAAAACAAGACTTTATTTTGATCCTTCATGCAAATTATTGTTTTTGTTAGTCTTCAACCTGATGTCTTCCACATAAATTTGAGAAACATTTTGCCATTGTTCATAATTTTGTGTGGAACAGTACTTTTTATTGGCATATACTTCAAATGTCATTAAAAGTTAACTTTTAAAATGCACTCTTCAGTGAATATTTACTGCAAGCTTCTCAGACTTGAGAATTACAAGATATTTTTATCACACCAATAAGAAGCCCTCATTACAATTAGCATTCATATTCTATGCCCTTCTCCCTCTCCCATCCTTTGATAAACATTAACTACGTGGCCTTTTGTGTTTGCTTTTTTTTTCTTTTAGCATAATGTTTTCAAGGTTATTCATGATGTTGCATGTATTAGTACTTCAGCTTTTTATGTGTGAATAAGATTCCATTCAATGCACACATCACTTATTCCTTATTCATTCATCAAATGTTAGACATAGGATTGTTTTTAGTTTTGGCTATTATTAAAAATGCTATTATGAACATCCTTGTACATATTTGTGTGCAGATATATGTTGTCATTATTTTTGTGTATACATTTAGGAGTGAAATTTCTGGGTCATAAGGTAACACTATGTTTAAATTTTTGGAGAACTTACAAACTGTTTTCCGAAGCAGCTACATCATTTTATTATCACAGTAGCAATGTACTGTAGGTAGCCTCTGGATTATCTCTGGCCATGCAGGGTCACTGAGAAGCAGGCACTATTGACCTAAAGCAAAGACTTAGGACCTGTGACATAAAACCACAGAAGTTTCCCTGAGAAATCTCCATCTGCGCGCGCACACACACACACACACACACACACACACACACACGGACACGCACACACACATGCACACACACTGAAGTTGCATGTTTCCTACTTCTCTATGGTAAAAGAAAATAAAGATACAGTGCTTGGTTGTTGTATATTTTTAAAATTTTAATGTTTATTAATTTTTGAGAGACAGAGAGAGAGAATGAACAGGGGGAGGGTCATAGAGAGAGGAAGCAGGCTCCAGGCTCTGAGCTGTCAGCACCTGGCTCAGTGCAGGTCTCAAAGTCACTAACTGTGAGATCATGACCTGACGCTTAACTGACTGAGCTAATCAAATGCCCCATCTGCTGTGTATTTTCAATAAGGCTAGGTTAAGAGATTGGTAAAGTGCCTCTCTCACCAGCTTTTCTCAAGAAGAAAAAGAGATTTAGATATAAGGTGACTGGTATTCCCTACTGAGAGATTCATGGTCATAAATTTCTTCTCTTTTAAATAAAGCTCCTACTCACCCCAAATTCCCAGTTCCTACTTTTATAAAATGTAAAGCAAGTTGTCTCTTACCCTTCCTGTATGCATTGAGTGGGGGGATGTGTTTCTGGTCTACTATATTTGTGTTACCCAATTTTTGCTCTATGGTTTAGAAAATTCAAGATAGTGAGACTATAAAAACAAAGTTGATTTCATCATGTCTTAGATTAAGTGTTTATAGAATATTCTTATTTTGAAAAGCCCTTGGATGTTTTTATAGTAGTTTTTTTAGTTGTTCTTTTGTTATTGTATACTTGAAATAACAAAGTCCTGAAAAAGAAAAAACATTTTAGAATAGGACATCTACACAGGTGCAAATGAAGGGACTTAAATTGATTTAGTTAATGTCATTTTTAGAAGCCAAAGCAGGCATTCAATATGTGATGAAGTTAATCCCTTCATTTCACTAAGTTAAAACCCCTGGGATACTCTAAACCTGTATGCCAAACATGGCACACACATATTAGACAACTCTCTGCAATTATAAGAAACACATACATTTGGGAAGAGTAAATATCCTTAGCTTTGAGAAACAAGATACTATCTGCCTCAGAGGATTACCAACCTAAGAACTTATAGCTTTTCTCTAACTGGATTAAAACATTTTCTTTGAAATATTCCTTTTGGAAGGAAATGGAGCATTTTCTGGCTGGAAAGTAAAGAGACCATACCACCACCACCAACAATGACAAATGCCAGAATCTTCAATATATAGACATCATCCTGATGGACTAGAATCCTCGTATATATCCTCTTGGACAACTTTTTCTGGACATCAGTGCTGAGGAAAAATAGGGTGCAAGACTCCAGACTCCTAGTTTCAAGGTATCTCCAGAACACAATACCCAAAGGTCAGAGAAAAAGAAGCCCTTAAAGTAGAGCTCAATATAGAAAAAATGTTGTATAACAAGTCCTTGACAGATTCTGCCACTAGAAGAAGGTTAACGTGGGCAGGCATATATAGCCAATGTCTGAGATGCTTAAGACAGAAAAACTAACCCAACAGGGGCTATCTACAAATTAGTTCTCTATGTTAATTTTCATTAGGATTGGAATCAAGTCAGACTGAGTCAGAGTTAAAATAGTCTGGTAGGGGTACAGTAGAGATCATTAGTAGTAGGTGAGGTGACAGTCAAACAGACCAGTGGAATCAATGCAGTGAGTCAAATATGGTGAGAAATTGACATCCTGAGAAAGTGAATAGTTGGGTAAGTAGATAAGGTCCAGAGGATAAATGAGTTCTAGTTGGGGAACATGGTCCAGTGACTGAGTATGTTCTGGGTGTAGAGGGAAAAAGCAATAAGAAGTGCAAAATATAGGTCATAACGGATGCAGAATATAGCAGGAAAAATAAGCTGTGGTGGTAGAGAGGCATCCAGTGGTAATGGCAGTAAGATGGAAATTAAGGGGAAATTTTTATCTAAGAAACAGTACAGTCCAGGATAAAGTGATCAGACTTAGTCTAGACTCAGAGGAGCTGTGAAAGCCAAGATGGACAAGGAAGCAGTGTCTTCCACAGGATCTCCAAACAGAAGAATAGATCTTTAGATTCTATGGCTCAGCTCTCACACATATAATGCAGAAATATTGCTGTAACTGTTACAGGAAATTGCAAAAAACAAGAAATTTGTTCACCTGGCTGAGAAGACAGGAGATACAAGCTGCAACAAGAAGCAGAACAAAGACAGAAGGGAATGGTTGGGTCACAGGCCGCACATCCCTGAATTCACATTTCCCTATTCAAACATTACCCAAAGGCTTTTTCTTACACCCTCTTCCCTCTAAGTTTCCACTCCCATGACAACACTAGGCTATACTAGAACCCCAGAAGTACATGAACATATTAAAAAGAGGAATAAAGACCACGAGAGACTCTAGAATACTGAGAACAAACTGAGGGCTGATGGGGGGAAAGGGGGGTGACGGGTGTGGGAGCCCGACAGTGACCACAAGAAAGTGTGGTTAGGGACGCAGGGATGTGCCTGCACACGGGGCTCCCTGCCTGGGCAAGGCATTCCTGCAAACAGGATGCTCTGCCAGGAGGCCTGCACACAGTATCCAAGTTTAATGGTCCGCTTGCAAACGAGGGAACATGCCCTCCTTAGAAATAAGGAGGAGGCTGGAATTGTGAGCAGGCCTCTTAGTAAACATGTTGTGGTCGCTTCCTCCCTTTGCTCCCCCCTGTCCTTGAAATGTGTTTGGCTACTTGCCCTTAATTGGTAAAGGAATGCATCTTGTAGATTTCAGTTTGTATCCAGTTACCGGGGTATAAAATAAACCGCAAGAGGGGCTTGCGGAGAATTGTTCCTCCGGCCGGAGTTGTGTCTGTGTCTGTCTTTTGTGTGTGTCTTGTCCTTTGTGTCATTTCGTCCGCAACAACGGGCATGGTGGAGGGCACTTGTTGGGATGAGCACTGGGTGTTATATGGAAACCAACTTGACAATACAGTATGAAACAAAAGAAATTTAAAAAAATTAAAAATAAAAAATATATAAAGAGGAATAAAGAAAGAAGGAAAAGAGATTAATCAACTATTTTTGAGAGAACTCAGATCCTGTGGCACCTTATCTGCATTTAGGTGAGTTCTCCAAGCTGGAAAAATATGAGGAGTACATATGATAAAGGCAGAAGCAAAATGATATTCATGGAAGAGGCTGAGAAGAATGATCCATTGGAAGTAGAATATTGCAATAATAGACCCTGAGACCTCCAGGGATTTGGTTATGAGGTCAAAATATTTACAGTAATCATAGCAAAGTTTATATATGTTCAATGATTTATCATGTTAAGTGGCTTAATTCATATTATTCTAGTAAATAATAACAACAACTCATGAGTTTTGCACGCCTGACAATCTCTCAAAAAGAAACAACCATGGATATTTCTGCCACATCCAGATAGTTAGCTTGTGAGCTGTAAATAGAAGCCTTTGTCACTGCCCTAAGCCTTGTTTGCCCTACTGGTTTCCCAGAGCAGAGGTTGGAAAACTATGGCCAGTATGCAATCACAGAGTTGTGTTTTTGTACAGTCCATGTAGTAAAACCAGATTTCAACAGAAGGACATTTGAAATCAATTTGTTCCATTGACTTTATCCCATTGAGCTTTGTCTCTTTAGATTCTCAGATTCTGATGTCTCCAACTGTCACCACCATACCTATTTCAAAGTAGTACACTTTTCCAATATTGAACAATTTAACAAGCTCTCTTACAGCTCAAAACTATGAGATACTATAATCATCATTGAGGTTCTACCATTTCACCAAGGATTTTACAAAATACAAAAAGGGAAAAGGAACAAAAAACAAAAATGATTTTTAAAAAATTTGTTGTGTACATGTTGTACAACATTAAAAACAAGAATCACACTCATAGCATGATTTTATTTTTTTTTAAATTTTTTAAATGTTTTATTTATTTCTGAGAGAGAGAGAGAGAACGAGCGAGCAGGGGAGGGTCAGAGAGAAAGGGAGATACAGACTCTAAAACAGGCTCCAGGCTCTGTGCTGACTACCAGCTCAGAGCCCAATGCCGGGTTCAAACCCAGGAACCATGAGATCATGACCTGAGCCAAAGTCGGAGGCGTAACCTACTGAACCACCCAGGCACCCCACTCATAATGTCATTTTAACCCCTTGCTCTGTCACATGCCAGTTGTATGAGTCATTTGTGGTAAATCATCTTCTGCCATTGTTCTTCAGTTTCTTTATTTAATATGGAGACAAAGAATCATAGATAACAATATCAATTAGGGTATGATGGTAACAACTTGAGTAATCAAAATCAGAGATTATTAAAGGGAGGTAAAACTCAATAGGACAAAGTCAAAGGACCAAATTAATACAATATATGTAATCAATTTTTGGTGCATAATAGGCACTGAGAGAAATGGTGGGCATGATTAAGAATATCATTAGAATCAAGAAGTGACCTTACTGATCCTGAAATTTATTTATTTATTCAGAAATAGCTAAATAGTAAACTATAGTTCCTGACAGCCAATATCACTTTGTAACGTTATCTAGAAAATCTTATTTTTTGTGGGTGCTACTGACATAGTTGCTGGTCCAATAATCCATGGATAACAGTCCTATAAGTCTGCAGATTGAGTTTCCTTACCAAGGTGTAAGGCCTTCCTTCCTTCCTTCCTTCCTTTCTCTTTACTTATTTAATGATTTACTTACTTTTCAGGTTAAGGGTATCATAATGCCACTGATACAATGTGTATCACTAAGACCATCCTCAAGTTTGATGATTTGCTAAAGCGTAAAGAACTTGGGGGCAGGGTAAACTGTTATTCTCATAGTTTATTACAGCAAAGGGGTACAGATTAAAATCAACAAAAGAAAGAAAGGCTTAATTGGGTGGAGTACAGGAAAAAACAGGCATTGGCTACCAGTTGTCTCCTCCAGTGGAATGTGCTTCCTTCTTTCAGCAATGGTGATGGTCAATATTTAAAAACTATTTCCAACAATGCAAGCTACTCACACCTGTGTGTTCATATTTTGTTTATCAGTTATGTAGTTATAAATTATTTCATGACTGATTTTAGCTACTTATTTTCCAGTGCACTATCCCACAGAGGTCAAACTAATACAGTATGGGTGAATAAAGATAAGTGTTCAAAAACAGATATTCACTCTAAATAACAGTATTTAACATAAAATATCTGATGTGTGGGTCCAAGGTCTCAGGTAAATAAAGGAACTCTTTTTTTTAATAAAATGAAATTTAAAGTTTGCTTATTTTTGAAAGAGAGAGAGAGACAGAGACAGAGCACGAGCAGGGGAGGGGCAGAGAGATGGAGACACAGAATCTGAAGCAGGCTAGAGGCTCTGTGTTGTCAGCTCAGAACCCAATGTGGGGCTCAAACCCAGAAACGGTGAGATCATGACCTGAGCGGATTAGACACACTAACTGAGCCACCCAGGTGCCCCAAATATAAAGGCACTCTTATCTGACCAGATTATTTTCAAAGGATTCAGAGTTAATCTCACAGATAATCTAAGAGTAGTCATTTCTTTGAAACATGTAGGGTTTGAGAACCCCAACAGTGATGAGTTCATTTTACTACCAAACAACTTCATGTCTTACCAAGAAAATAAACCTTGATGACTCACTCACCTCTATCTTAAATTCAAAACTGCCTTGCCTCCTTTTTTCTATCATATAACAGAAATAGTGCCTTACCTCCCTGAAGCTGTACTAATGAGTAACAACCCCAAACAAACCCCCAACCACTTCAGCCTATTAATCACAGGCTCTCAAGGGATCCCTTCACCTCAGAGTTTTCTCACATTTCGACTCTTGCCCTCCATATCAGTCAGAATTTCACATAGAGTTCCAAAGATTTTCTGCATTTAGATATACTTGACCCATATTTTTAAAATCATATGTTATGTTGGCTTTCATACTTATTCTTCATTTACTTTTTAAATATCAACTATTTGTTATCTTCTGCTAGTAGACCACCATTGTTGCCAGGCTCTATAAACACAAACAAAAATAAATAAATAAAACATAAATAAATATGCATATGTAAACATCCTACTACACTGTGTTCAATGCACCATGCTAAACACCTAGAGAGAAGTCTTGAAATGATGGGTGTGCTTCTTGATTGAGACAATAGTAATTTCCAATTTGAAAACATAAGACAATGAAGTGTGAGATAACATTATATATTTCGATGCCAAAATATAGACAATGAATTCAATGGTTTAAAAAAAGAGTATCAAATTATGGCATTGGTTTTACCTCATTACAAATAAATACTGTTATATAAAGTAGTTTTCAGAAAAGTCTTTGAAAATAATTTATTTTGGGCTCTAATAGGATATTTTCCAAGTACTGCTCTTTTTAAAAATGTTTATTCATTTATTTGGGGGGGAGCAGAGAGAGAGAGGGAGAGAGAGAATCCCAAGCAGGCTTCATGCTGTCAGCATTTACAGAAATGCACATAGCTCTGGGCATGTACACAGACCTAAACAAATGCTTGGTCTTCTAGACTCTCAGAAATATTTTAGCACTCTCCAAAGCCCTTATGTGTATCATATTTGCCTGTTTTTTTCTTTTAAGGTTATTGGCTATGCAATTGTTCTTCCCAGCTGCTATCCACCACCTCAGGTAGCCATAAATCTGGTTTCAACAAATGTTTAGTTTCAACAAATGTCTCCCTAAAAAGGCTTTTCACACTAGGTGAATGCTGATTCAGCTCAAATAATGAAAGCTTTGCATATAGACTCAATTCAAACTACCAGAATGGATGAATAATGACAATTTTCTGTGAATGCAGCTTTAAGGTAGTTATCACCCTGTTTTCTCCCTCCAATGAATGCCAGAATAAAGATTTCTGTCTTGATTGTGTTCTGTTGATTTTAAGGCTAATATAGAGCTAAACGGAGATATTGGAATAAAAAGTGTTAAAATAGCATAAAGCTTACTTTTTACAAAAGTTTAGCCATTTCTCTTGAAAAAATTCTTTCTAGATTCCTACAATTCTTATATTAAGTTTCAGAACTGAATTATTCATTCTATTTTTCCACTTTTATTATTTCTTTTATGGTGAAAATAGTTTTAGAGTTCCTTTTTCTGCCATTTGCACTGATATCACTCTGCCTAATATGTAATTTAAAAATAAGGTACTATTAAACATACAGATAAAGGTAAATATATAGTGAAATTCACAATTCTAATATTATAGTGATGTGTTCACCACTATACGATCATAGTTAACTTGTTATCAGCTTAAAACATTTGTATCTGTAAAATATTTTATGTAAGCCCAATGGTGACTAGAAAACAAAAGATTATAGTAAATACACAAAAGATAAAAACAAAGGAATCATAACATACCACTATGGAAATTATCAGTTCACAGAGAAATGCAGCAAGAGAAGAAGAAAGAGAAAAACAGCTAAAAAACAATAAGATGTCATTAGTAATTCCTTACACATAAATAATTACTCTACATATAAGTTGATTAAATCATTCAGTCAAGAGCAATTTAGCTGCGTGGATTTAGAAAACAACACCTAGTGTTCCTGGGTGGCTCAGTCAGTTAAGCTTCCGACTTCAGCTCAGGCCATGATCTCATGGTTTGTGAGTTTGAGTCCTGTGTTGAGCTCTGTGCTGACAGCTCAGAGCCTGGAGCTTGTTCAATTCTGTGTCTCCCTCTCTCTGTTCCTCCCCCACTCACACTGTCTGTGTCTCTCTGTCTCTGTCTCTCTCTCTCAAAAATAAATAAATATTAGAACAATTAAAAGAATAAGAACCAACTATATTCTGCATTTAAGGGACTCATTTCAGCTTTAAGAACATACGTAGATTCAAAGTGAAGGGATGGAAAGATATTCTGTGTACTGGAAACCAAAAGAGAGCAAGGATAGCTATACTTATATCAGACAAAATAGACTTTTAGTCAAAAGCTCTAGCAAGAGACAAAGAAGATCATTAACAATGATGGGTCAGTTCACTAAGAAGATATCTCCATTTGAGATATATATGTACCAATATCAGAGCACCTATATATATTAAGCAGTATAACAGATCTGCAGAGAGAAATGGAGACCATAATATAGTAATTGCAGAGGTCTTCATACTCTGCTTTATTTATTTATTTATTTTTTAATTTTTTATGTATTTCTAGGAGAGAGAGAGACAGCGTGAGCAGGGGAGGGTCAGAGAGAGAGGGAGTCACAGACTGAAACACGCTCCAGGCTCTGAGCTGGCAGTCAGCACAGAGCCCGACGCGGGGCTCGAACCCACAACCGCGAGATCATGACCTAAGCGAAAGTCGGACGCTTAACCGACTAAGCCACCCAGGCGCCCCTTCATACTCTGCTTTAAACAATAGATAGATCATCCAGCTAGAAAATTAATAAGAAATATTTAAACTAGGAAAATAACTATATTAATTCAAATTTAAAGTGTATTTTTCACAGACATCATTGTTATTTATGCCATCTGCATAAAATAATTGAATAAACACAATGGAAGTTTCCATAAATACATAGGAAAAATTCATTGGGACTGAATCAACCCAATGGTACAAACTAAATTGGTTTTGTCTTTATGTATAATACAAGAAATGATTGCATATGGCCCACAAATGCACTATAACACTGTAGTGTAAATGCCTGACATTAAGCTTTTGATTATACTGTAAGTGCCTGACATTAAGCTTTTGATTGCTGAGGCATCCATTTCAAAGCGATTCGTCTTGCATATGCACATTGTCAGCTGTATGACACAGCTACTAGCAAAACAGCCAGGTAAGGAATTAGGTTGCTCACTCCCAAGAAGTCCCTTCTATCAGAAAGCATGGGACAACCTAGTTAACTGACAGCTTGAATGACTCTGTTTCTCCCTTCCTACTCCCTAATTCCCACTCTTATGCTTTAAATTCATTAATTAAGGGTGAACATGGAAACCCTAGACACTCTACCCTTAGACTCTAATAAGCCGAACTCCAGAGCCTCTCTCAACACTCCCTCTCTCTTACCCTTATCTCTCCCTCACACACACACCTTTTTATTTCCCCATCAGCCTCAGTGAGTGGCCCTCAGGTATTCTGTTTATTTTCCAGGAACTTTGAGTATCATATCTTGTTCCTCAAAGTTCCCTGATGATTTTTTCTGAATGCATCCTGCAACCATAATAAGAATCATGAGGAACTGTCCAGCCACAACGTTGGCCCAGGTAAAGGAAATATCTGTGGGAGATTGCTCTGTGAATTGCAGTTCACTCTTCAACCCCAGTTCAAAATTTTTGAAGTGGCAATGTAAAGCATGTTAAGAGAATTGTGGTCCAAATACATGTTTCTTCAACACATCTGTGAGTCCACAGCTGTACTCTATTCACTTACACTGTCAGAAAATGAATTGTCATGTGTCAAAGCCTTTAATAAAGTAAGCCTAACTGTGGTAGCATACAGATTATTTTGACAATTTGTTTATTGTCTTCCAGACAGTAAAAGTTAACCTCCACCTCCGGAGCTGATACTTAAGCATTCCAGTTTTTAATATTTATTCTTCTTTTATAAAATATGTATAAGTCTTCCTCAGTGAAGGACCATGAACAATCCACAATGTTTCCAGAAGATGAGCTTCTTGAGTGAATTTCCTGAAACCCCTTCTTCATGCTTTAGATGACGTTTCTAGCAAATGGTTGGGCTGGACCTAAGATTACATCTTCCAGCTTCTTGATTAAGTGTTCTGCAATATTTTGTTCAAAGTTGAGATTTCAGGGGTGCCTGGGTGGCTTAGTCATTTAAGCATCTGACTTCAGCTCAGGTCATGATCTCACAGTTCATGAGTTCCAACCCTTGCCAGGCTCTGTGCTAATAGTTCTGAGCCTAGAGCCTGCCTCAGATTCTGTGTCTGTCTCGCTATCTGTCCCTCCCTCCCTGACTCGCACTTTGTCTCTGTCTCTGTCTCTGTCTCTCCTTAAAAAATAAAGATAAAAAAATAAGTTGAGATTTCATACCTAGTTTTTATTTGACATCATGGAGAAAGTTTGGGATTTTTGTTCTGTCTCTATAAACACAATTCATTTTGGCTGCAACAGTTCAAGGTCTCCCAGAGGCAGCTTCTTCTTTCCTCTCTCTTCTTCCTTCCTCCCTTCTTCTTCTTCTCTCCCCTCTTCATTCTTTCTTGAATAGAGTTTAAACTAAAAACAAATCTCCTTTTTTGAAGCACCACTGTTCTCTTTGTTATACCAGTACACACCCCTCAGCAAGGGTATCTCAGAATGCTATTGTTTGGTTATTTAATATATGATGGATTAGATATATACCAAAGTACCTCAGAGTGAAAAAAAAATCACTGTTTGGTTTTCATTGCTTATTTCAAAGGTCTAATCAAGAGCTATTTATAAACATAAAAAATTTGTTACACTAAAATTACTAAGAAAAATATCCTTAGGCAAGGTAAATAAACTGCCAATTTTGTTCATGACTTGATTTGCTGTGATAAAATAGTTCAGCTCTGATTTTATTAGAGATAGATTTAGCATAACTATAAAATGTAAAGTAAATAAGTATTCTATCAGAAAATTATTTAAAGAATAAGTTGTGCTTCATTTTCTATTGAAATCATTACTTTAGAATTATTAACTTTTCCATATGTGGCCACAAACATCTACTCTTTTAATAATTAAAATGTAACCAGGTGTAGGGAATAAATTTATCAAAAATCTAGTGGACCATATCCCCTTGTTTTTTATTCTTTATATAGGAATATTTAGGGATACAGAGCACTCCATTCATAGAATGTGTGTGATGCATTAGTGTGTGTATAAGTTTTTTAGCCCTCACACAGTTCCCAGCTCAGTTTTAATCTCTTCCAAGGTAAGGTTTTTGTTTACCAGTCTTTAGAAATTAATCACTGTCATTGCATTGTTAAGAGAAAAAATAATAAGACATTGATGAAGTGGCTACAATTTGTGCAGAGTGTATAAAAATTAGATTATGCAGAACCAGACCAAAAGCTTAAATATATTACTGCAGTACACATTTTTTTCCTGGCTGCCAAATGAAAAGTGGTGTTCAAGAAGGAAATAGACATTTCTTGCAAAGACAAAATGGGAAAAATGTTTCCACAGTTATGTTTCAAAGGAAGCTCTTCTTATGTATAATAGACATTCTGCTGCCTATTTCAAGAAAAATTGGTAAGGCAATAATAAGATCGTTCAAATTTCTATAGTATGACTTGAGGTTATTAATGTAGTGAAGGGTACATCTCTTCTAATTAATTTGGCAGAGGTGTGTTAAGAATCCAGATAGATGAAACATTTCTTTGTACTCAAGGAAAACAAATGACTACAAGCAAATTAGTTTTAAAACGGTGACATTTAAAAATAGCAACACCCAGCAGATTTACTTGTATACCATTCCATGTAATAGCTTTTGATAATAAGGTTTTATTATTTTATGCTAACTTTATACCAGGCACTGTACTCATCTAAATTTCATAATAATTCAGTGAGGTAAGTCCTGTTACTATCTCTCATTTTGTAAATGAGTGGATGGAGAATCAGGGAAAATAACCAACTTGCTCAAGATCACAGGGCCAGAAAGGAAGTATGATATGAATCCAGGAATAAAACTAAATTTTTGAACAGCTTTCCTACATTGCCAGTCACTGGGGAAGATCGGTTTGAGTTCTAACACTTTGCCATTGCCACTCATTCAGTCTTTCCTTTATTCATATGGTAAGCATCTACTAAGCACCAACTATGTGCAAGCAATGAGCTAGGCTGCAGTGGGAGGTAGTTTGCAATCTTGTAAGGGAGATACATATATCAACCAAAATTTGCAAGTCATTTCTAACTGTAATTAAATTTGAAAAGGTTGAGGATGCACATTTGCATAGTGTAGCTACTCTTGTTTTAACAAGGTAATGGAAAATTTAGGGATGCTGGCATAGGCTGAAGGTTTTGGATAGTTTGGTTGGAATTAGGACATATCACTTGAGCAGGGAGAAAGTGTGACCGCTGCCCATACACTGGGGTAAGTAAGAGAAACAAAATAACCTTTAAATGGTTGTGTACTGAGAGACAGCAAGAATGAAATCCACAGTCAATGGTTAGAAATAGGAAAGGGGGGGCGGCGCCTGGGTGGCTTAGTCGGTTAAGCGTCCGACTTTCGCTTACGTCACGATCTCGCGGTTCTTGGGTTCGAGCCCCACGTCGGGCTCTGTGCTGACTGCCAGCTCAGAGCCTGGAGCGTGTTTCAGTCTGTGTCTCCCTCTCTCTCTGACCCTCCCCTGCTCACGCAGTCTCTCTCTCTCTCTCCTAGAAATAAATAAAACATTAAAAAAAAAAAAAAGAAATAGGGAAGACAGAATGACATTAAATTTAAGCCCAGAAAGATTCTCTTGATTATATTACGTACCAGGAGGCAAAGTGAAGCTAGCTAGAACATGCTATAAGAAGGTGATGGTTAATACTGAGTCACCTTGACCATTCTCCATTAATATTTTCAGATTATTCCATTTCCTTTCCTTTGTTAATGACCATGTTCCATTAAGGTCATCCTATCTTATAATCCATTACCTTAAGCACATCTCTGTTTTCATTTTCTCTTGATATATCTCCATGTCTCCTCACATTTGAAGGGCTCCCTGATAAACTATGCAATTCCATATTTTAAAATTTTTAAATAAGAAAATCTAAACAATACATTATTTGAACCTAAACACTTATCTGACAAAACTATTTGAAAATAAAGTAAGAGAATGCTTAATGGAAAATTAAAGATTGCTTTATCACTGAGGACATGTGAGGTAGGGAGTAAAACAAGTATAATCTGAGAGGCACTAGAAACTTCCATTCAAGCCAATGGAAATATTCTATTTCTTATCCTGAGTGGTATATACATAGACATTAATTTTGTTAATCTTCTTTAAACTTCCCATATACTGAAATCATTATTTTTACATATATATTTTATGATAATTATTGAACAGATGAGAAGGAATTAGTTTGCTTCCCCAAAGTTAAAATAAATACATTTATATAGATATTCATAAAACATATATTATTCATATATTATTCATTTATATAGATATTTAGACAACATATATTATTTATATATTACTAAAATATTTATATATTTGACAAGAAAGTATGGAATAACAAGATCTGGTTGGGGAAAATTATAAGTAATTCTCCGTATGTTTTGAGGAAATAGTAAGTGGGTCAAAATGACCAGGGTCAGGAATCAGAAAGTAAATGGTCTTGAAAGTTCAGGAATTTGCACTTGAACCCCAAAACTATAGGTAGCCATGAAAAATTTTTAAAGAAAAGAAAAGCGGGGCGCCTGGGTGGCTTAGTCGGTTAAGCGTCCGACTTTCGCTTAGGTCATGATCTCGCGGTTCGTGGGTTCGAGCCCCGCGTCGGGCTCTGTGCTGACTGCCAGCTCAGAGCCTGGAGCCTGTTTCAGTCTGTGACTCCCTCTCTCTCTGACCCTCCCCTGCTCACGCTGTCTCTCTCTCTCAGAAATAAATAAAACATTTAAAAAAATTAAAAAAAAAAAAAGAAAAGAAAAGCAACATGAAAACCAGATATTTTATCTGTGTGTGACAATATATATTATCTATATCTGGGAAGGTGCTAAACATTTTATATATTCAACAGATATTTATCGAATGTTCGCTACCCTAGTACTAGGAAATAGTGAAAAATCAAACACAAACATTACTGCCTTTGTGGAACTTAGATTTTCAGGTAAGTAGACAGTTAATAAACACATGAACAAATTAAATGTATGCTTTTGTGTAATGGTAAAAATGTTTCAGAGAATCATAAAACTGAGAACATACATACAGGGCAAACAGGAAATTAAAAAGTTTAATAAGACACATATGAAAGGTCTCACAAGACAATAGCAAGGGAACTGTGAAATGCCAGAACATGTAGTGTTCCTTATGAAGGGACCAGCAAGTGCCAGTTCATTAGGATGGGGTCTGCCTGCTGGGCAGGAAGGAGAACAGAGACGTCAATTTGGCAGCATCAGAGTAATTGACAGGGAGAGTATGAAGCGGTGAAGTGGAGGATGGCAAAGACCATAAAAAGACTGGTTGGCTTAGTTGGTTAAGCGCCCGACTTTCGCTTAGGTCATGATCTCGCAGTTCGTGGGTTCGAGCCCCGCGTCGGGCTCTGTGCTGACTGCCAGCTCAGAGCCTGGAGCCTGTTTCAGTCTGTGACTCCCTCTCTCTGACCTTCCGCTGCTCACACTGTCTCTCTCTCCCTCCTAGAAATAAATAAAAAACATTAAAAAAAAAAAAGACTTGTAGATGTTGTAATTACTCTGCCTTACACTTAAGGTGATGAACGCTGTTAGTTTTGAACAAAGAAATGACTAGTTCTAACTTTTGTTAAAAATTGTTGTGTTGTGGGGCGCCTGGGTGGCTTAGTCGGTTGAGCGTCCGACTTTCGCTTAGGTCATGATCTCACGGTTCGTGGGTTCGAGCCCCGCGTCGGGCTCTGTGCTGACTGCCAGCTCAGAGCCTGGAGCCTGTTTCAGAGTCTGTAACTCCCTCTCTCTCTGACCCTCCCCTGTTCACGCTGTCTCTCTCTATCCTAGAAATAAATAAAAATATTAAAAAAAAAATTGTTGTGTTGTGTAAATGTCTAGAAGCCAGTCTATTATAATAAAATAGGGGGAAAATAATATTGACTTTGGCCAGAATAAATGCAGTGGAACCAATGGGGATTCGAGTTATATTTTAAATCCAATAGAATTATCTGAATCTTAAGAAAGAAAGAAGTTGATGTTGAATATTTTGTTTGTTTGTTCTCCTAAGGGATAAGAATATTTGAGCTCTCATTAAATTAGATGGAGTTGATTTGGAGAAGATCAAACATGGAGGATATTTCATAAACTCAATATTTTATATATTACACATAAGATATGATATGACATTCAAAAGAAGATATTCAGGGACACCTGGGTGGCTCAGTTGGTTAAGCATCTAACTTTTGCTCAGGTCATGATCTCACAGTTTGTGGGTTCGAGCCCCGTGTCAAGCTATGTGCTGACAGATCAGAGCCTGGGGCCTGCTTTGGATTCTGTGTTTCCCTCTCTCTCTGCCCCTGCTCATGCTCTGCCCCCCCAATCCTCCCCCGTATTTCTCTCTTTCTCTCTCTCAAAAATAAATCTACAGTAATTTTTTTTTAAAAAGAAGATATTCAGTATTCATAAGCAATGTATGTTAGGGACACAAAGAAGAGCTGTGAAATAATGGTCTAGTTTTGAGACATAGTCATATATATACTACTTAAAACATGGATTTTGTCTAAGCCCTTCTTATTTGGGGCAATATAAAATTAAACACAGAATTATGATCTAGTAATACTACTTCTGGGTATATATCTAAAGGAAACAAAATTAGTATCTTAAACAGGGATCTGCATTCTCATGTTCATTTCAGAATCATCCACAATAGCCAAGATATGTAAGCAATCTACATGTACACTGAAAGATAAGTGGGTGAAGAAAATGTTGTAATTAAATTTAGTGGAATATTATTCAGCCTAAAAAATGAATTAAGTCTCACTATTTGCAACAACATGGATAATCTTGGAGGAAATTAGGTTAACAGAAATAAATCAGACACTGAAGAACAAATACTATAAGATCCCATATTTATGAGGAATCTAAAATAGTCAAACTTTTAGAAACAGAGTAGAATGGTGGTTACTAGAGGCCGAGGAGAAGGGGAAATGGAGATTTATTGGCCAAAAGATATAATTTATCAGTTATGCAAAATTAATGAATCCTAGAAATTTATTGTACAATATGTTGTCTATAGTTAATAATATTGTATTAAATACTTAAATATTTGCTAAGGATGTAGATCTATGGTAGACACTCTTATCATATAAATAAATAAAAAGAGAGAAACTTTTCTAAATGATAGGTTATGGTATTGATTATGGTGATGTTTTTATGGGTATATATCTATCTTCATCAAGTTGTACACATTCAATATGTACAGCTTTTTTTGTCAATTAGATCTCAATAATATTTTTAAATAGATGGGTGGATAGATATATCGCTTGAGCGATAGATTGATAGATCGATAGATCGATCGATAGATAGATTATAGATAGAATTTCTGCTAAAGAAGATTCTGGGTTTTTGCATAGCTTAACTCAAATAATCTTCGCAAAGAATGCTTTTATAATATGTAATTGCTTCAAAACTGGGAGTACATATTTATAATACAGGCAAGGCTAAAGTAACACACCTGAAAAAGAAAACTGGTACAATGTTAAGAAATCTATAGATGTTGTATTTATTTTATATGAATATTGATTTTCAGTAAAATGATGGTAATAAAATCAAACAAATTAAAATATATATAGAAAGGTGATTAGTAATTGTTATACAGCATATCTTCATAGATTTATCACTCTGTTAATTAGGAAAATTAGTAGTGGGCTTCCTGTCCAACAAGATGGTGTCGACCCTTAGCTCCCTGCTCCTGCTCATTAAGCAATACTATAATCTGGTAATAATGCAAGAGACCATGATATGAGATATATGGAAGCTAACAGGTACAACTAGCAGGAGAGACCAAAGTATACCAAGTATACTGGTCAGGAAGTCTGTTTGGTATGACCTCAATGTCCTTGGTCCTATAGAGGGCAAGCAAGCAGAATATAGTCACAATTAGTGTCCTCATGTGAAAATTTTCCTTATTCTTCCAGGACATGCCCTCCTGATTGCCAGGTATCCTGTGAGATACCTGCCAGGATGTGGGCCACTGAATAGAAAGATCTTGCCCCACTCTACATGTTAAGGAACATCAGGGAGCCCCATGCCTAGAGAAAGTTTTTCTGTCCCGTAAGCAGCAGCACCAGGGACCAGTGGGAGCTCCAGAGGTACAAGCTAAACTAAACTAAGCAGACCAGAATAACATCACAGAGTCCCCCCAAATTAAATTGCCATTAGAACCAAAAACCACAAAAAATAAGCTAAGACCCAGGTGCTAAACCTAAGCAGGGTGACTGACTGTTAAAATAAAATATTTAAATAGGACTCAGAATCCTTAACAAAGTAGACAGAATTTCCAGATTAAAATCACAGGTCATAACAAGAACCAAGAAAATCACAACTTAAATAAGAAAAGATATCCAACTGATGCCAATAATGAGACAAATCTTAAGCTGGAATTGTCTGACAAGGAATTTAAATCGCCTGTCATTAAACACACACACACACACACACACACACACAGAGGGACACACATACACACTTAAAATACACACTTCTCTTGAAACAAAAAAGTGAAAATCTTAGCAAAGTAATATGTTATAAAAAATAAATATACAGTAACTGCAGAATTGTAAAATACAATAGAGAATAAACAACACTTACTGTCTGGGTAATTGAAAAATACAATAAATAATAAACAACACTTACTGGATGGGTTAATGTACATATAAAAGAAGGCAGAACCAGTGAAATTAGGGAAAAAACTACAAAATTTAGCCAATGAAAACTACAGAAAGGAAATAGACTAAATGATAAAATTAAAAAGCCTTGGATATCATGGGCATTAAATATTTGTATCATTGGAGTCACAGAAAGAGAGAAACAAGAGAATGGCTTGAAAAGTATTTGTAGAAATAATGGTTGAAACTTCTCAAAATTGGCAAAAGACAAACTTTCAGAGACCAGAAGTGGAATGAACCCAAATAGGATAATTTCAAATAAATCCACTTTAAGATGCATCTAAAACAAACTTTTGAGAGTAAAAGATTAAAAAAACAAATAAATAGGGGCACCTAGGTGACTCAGTTAAGTGTCTGACTTTGGCTAAGGTCATGATCTCCTGGTTCGTGAATTTGAGCCCTGCATTGAGCTCAATCTTCACACAGCTCACGAGTATGCATGTGCAACTGTGCACTCTCTCTCTCAAAAAGAAATAAACATTAAATAATAATTTCAAAAATTAAAAATAAAGAAATTTAAGTAGCCAGAGAGAAGCTATGCATTACCTATATAACAGAAATTCCATTCAAATACAATTGACCCTTAAGCAATATGGGGATTGACAAAGATTAAAAGGGTTTTTTTTTTTGTTTTTTTTTTTTTTTTCATAAATTCA
>NW_027533339.1:3787829-3905525 GCF_008692635.1 Crocuta crocuta | reverse complement strand
TAAATTCAGTATAGTGCTGTAAATGTTTTTGACCTTTCTTATGATCTCCTTAATAACCTTTTCTTTTTCTCTAGGTTGCTTTATTATAAGAATATTGTATATAATAGATATACAAAATATGTGTTAATTGAATGTTTATATTATTGGTGAGGGTTCTAATAAACAATAAGCTATCAGCAGTTAAGTTTTGGGGAGTCAAAAGTTACATGCAAGTTTTCAACTGCACAGAGGGTCAGGAACCCTAACCCCTGTGTTGTTTTAAGGGTCAGCTACAATTATAAATTTCCCATCTGAAACTATGGAGGTCAGAAGGAAGTGCTAGAAGACAACAGCCAAAAGTGAGTTCCATATTTTGCAAAACTATTCTTCAAAAATGAAAGAGAAGTAAACAGTTCCAGTGAAAGGAAATTTAATATGGATTCTTGCCACATTTGTTTTGACACTGGAATCAATTACTTGGAAGAAAAAGAAAATAAACGCTGCAGTATTTAGTGTTTAAAAATACATGTAACTTCCTTTTCCTCCTTTTTAAAGATTTTATTTTATTTTATTTTTTAATAGTTTATTGTCAAGTTGGTTTCCATATGACACTCAGTGCTAATCCCAACAAGTGCCCTCCTCCATGCCCATCACCCTCTTTNTATTGCCCCTTCCTTTTTTTCTTTTTCTTTTTCCCTTTCAGTTTTAATGTTTGTTGGATTTGTCTGTGCGTTTGCATGCCTTTGTTCCCTGTGTGCTTGTCTGTCTGTTTTCTTTTCCAGAGCTACCTCAAGAAACAAGCCAAAATACACATGGTATATGTATATGTAGTGGTATATACCACTACAAGTAGGGGAATAAAATGACCAAGGTCTCAACAAGAGAGACCAAAAGACACCATTCAAAGAACACTTCCTGAACGAATAGGCCCTGGACAGTCAAAGAGTCTTCTTTGGTACAGCAGCACTCACAGGTGCAGAGTGCATAACAAGCTTTTAAAACTAACAAGAGATAGAAATCTAACCAAAATGATGAAATGGAGGAACTCTCCTCCAAAGAAATTCCAGGAAGAAATGACAACTAAAGAACTGCTCAAAACAGATATAAGGAACATAACTGAACAAGAATTTAGAACAATAGTAATAAAATTAATCGTTGGGCTTGAAAAAGGCATGGAAGACAACAGAGAAACTACAGCTACAAAGACTATGGGGCTTAAAAATAGTTGTGATGAATTAAAAAATGCTATAAATGAGATGCGTAATAAAATGGAGGCAACCAATGCACGGATTGAAGAGGCAGAAAGGAAAATAGGTGATTTAGAAAACACAATTATAGAAAAAGAGGAAGCTGAGAAAAAGAGAGGTAAAGTGATCCAGGAACACGAAAGGAGAGTTCGAGAGCTCAGCAATATAATCAAAGGGAGCAATATCCATATCATAGGAATTCCAGAAAAGGAAGAGAGAGGGAAAGGCCCTGAGGGAGTCCTTGAACAAATTATAGCAGAGAACTTCCCCAATCTGGGGAAGGAAACAGACATTTAAGATTTTATTTTTAAGTAATCTCCACACCCAAGATTGGGTGCTTGAATTCACAACCCCAAGATTAAGAGCCTACAGACTGAGGCAGCTTAATTTTTTTGTTTTTTAATGAGAGGAGGAAGTTAAAACATTTTTTTGTTTACCATATAATTTATTTGCCCAATTTGCATTTATGTATCTTTATACTTTTCATTATTTTTGTGTAATTGTTAACTACATAAAGCCATGTATATGAAATTATCTCAAAGCAAATCAAATAACAAATCAAAAAAAAATTTTCATATAATGAATATAAACTTTTATTCAAGTTTACAATGTTGTGGGAAAAATAGTAAACTTCAGTATATTACAAACATATGCTGTACACTTGAATTTTTAATTAGAATTTACAGATATTTCTCAATTAATCAGGAATCCTCATAACATTCTGAAGGAGAAGCCCACATGTCACCAGAGGGAGCAAGATGGCCCAATAGCAAGAATTTGAGCCTCATGTTAGCCAGGTAAGCCTGGCCTAAATCCCAGGTCATATGCTTAGTAGCCTGAATCATTTTGCATAATGAATTTAATTTCTGTTTTATAATTTCCTTACTAACAAATGAAAAATAAATGTTTATTTTCTTTGTTTATAATAATTACATAAAATTTATATAAATTTATACTGAACACAGTGCCTAGCATATTTCAGATATGTAAAATGGACTTATGATGAATAGACAAATGAGGAAACTTACTCTCAGAAATGTTACTTGATTTACTCAACCATCATGATAGAAAATGACATAATCGGCACTAATATGAAGTCATAGTTAACTTTAGCTCTTTTCATCTGTAGGAGAAATTGGAATTACTGTTTATTTTCAAACAAATAATAATTCCATTAAAACCCTTTTGAAAACAGATATTGAACAACTAAATCAGTCTTAGCCATATTTGGATCACAATTGAACAGAATTCCATAAGACAGAGGTATTACTTAACAAATATTAAATAAATTAATATATGAATAAATGAATATATTGCCTTTTATTTGGAGATCACAATATACATTTCTACTTCTTCACTGAGAATCTTATACCAAGATAAATACTTGTCTCTATTGTGAATCACTTGAAATCTAATATATTAAAATGTAGCACCCAAATTCACATTCAATAAAATTAGAAACATAATTCTATAACATAGTCAACTTTTATATAGCATTTAGTCAATCATGAATGCAGATAAATGCTCTGCCTTTTATTATCTTTTAAATATCTTACTGGTTTTCTTACAATATTATTGCTTCTTCAAGAAGTTTTAGGATTCATTGTAACCACATATAATTTTTCCCTTCAAATTGCACTCATGAAGTGCAGGATTTAAATTGGTAGTACATGCATCATTTTTCATGGTCGCTTTAGGATTAAACTTCTCTACATGGTGCCTTAAGAAATATTGCCAACTTGGCTTCAAGGTTAGAGGGTAGACACTGGGAGATTAGAATTTTGCAAGAGTGGTTGAAAAATAGAGACATGAAGATTTCCAGCTGATGGTATATTAGGGCTCTTTTGAAATAGAGTTAAAAAGACGCTGTTATGGCTAATGTATAATAATCATTAAACATTTACACCCAGGACGGTGTAAGGAGTTAATTGTAGAAGGCTAAAAAGATTTTTAATGCAAGAGAGATGTATTATACAACATATTAGTGGGATAGACCAAAAATAATTCAGCATCAGAGTATAGTTATAGATAATAATTAGAAGACAAGAGAGAATCACAAAATCCAATTCTTCTATTTGTATCTTTAATACCTAGTATAGTGATTGAGACATGGAAGGATTTAATAAAAGTTTGTGAATGTGTCATGGATTAACCTTTTCAGTTATCTTACACATTCTCTTTAAGTCATAATTTTGTTTAGTCTACAATGAATATTCGGTTCCATGGCACAGATTCAGCAAATGGTGTGAGAAATACAAACTCTTTTTGGGGTGCCTGGGTGGCTTAGTCGGTTAAGCATCCGACTTTCGCTTAGGTCATGATCTCACTGATCGTGGGTTCGAGCCCCGCGACGGGCTCTGTGCTGACAGCCAGCTCAGAGCCTGGAGCCTGTTTCAGTCTGTCACTCCCTCTCTCTCTGACCCTCCCCTGCTCACGCTGTCTCTCTCTCTCTCCTAAAAATAAATAAAACATTAAAAAAAAAAAAGAAATACAGACTCTTTTTTACTTTTGTAAAATATAGACAATTTTTAATTTATTTATATTTTATGTTTATGTTATTTTCTTTGTTTTTAGTTATAAAAAAATAAGATCAAAAATTAATGCAAAATACCTGACAACATAATCACTGATAAGTGATCTCTTCTTTTTTAGTGCCATGAATGAACAGAACAGGCCGAATCCAACCCAATGTAGTCTTATGATGAGCTCTTCCTTTGCCTTCTCCATAATCATTTTGCATCAGGTTTCTATTATAATGGAAAGGTTTTTTTTTCTTTTTATTTTAAAAACTTTTTAAATATTTTATTTATTTCTGAGAGAGAGACACAGACAGTGTGAGCAGGGGAGGGCCAGAGAGAGAGGGAGACACAGAATCTGAAGCAGGCTCCAGGCTCTGAGCTGTCAGCACAGAGCCCAACGCAGGGCTCGAACCCACGAACCCACGAACCATGAGATCATGACCTGACCCCAAGTCAGACGTTTAACTGACTGAGCCACCCAGGCGCCCCTATAATGGAAAGTTTTAGAAACTGGTTATTTAAAAAGCATTTTATAAAACACAGTATCTAACATTCTAGTAAAGTTTGGAAGACAATTATTCTTGGCAAATTGATATGGGTATTTTTTGTCAGATACTTTATCTTATATTCAAATATATTGTATTGTGGTCCTTCCTCCCCCATCTTAACAAGCAAAAATCTGAACATACTGAAAAATCAATAAATCTTCTTGGATCATAAGAGATCCAAGTGCATGGGCACAGAGCAAAGCTCTTCCCCCATATAGGGACTCAAGTCTTATCAGTAGAGATTTGGAAGCAGAAACCCCACACAGGAACCAGCACCTGAGTAGGAAAACCTAAATTGTAATGGACCAACTACTGAAAGAGTGCTATCTGAAAATTAAAAAGTCCAGGGGACCCTATCATGTGAGAATCCCCAAAACTGGGTGCGATTTACCTCCAGGAGCTCAACCAGGGCTCCACAGTAAATATGAGAGAAAAATCTCCTTATGCTTCCAACAAGAGCAGGGAAAAACCTTTTTAATTTTTTATTTTTTTGGAAATATGTCATAGCATTTTGTTCCTAACTAGGTCTACCTCCATGGGAAATTAATTAAGGAGAAGAACTGACAAAGACTATGCCACTGGGAAAGAGAAATATCCCCAATTCCTCATCCAGCTTTCCAGTGAAAGAAGGGAAATACCAACCTAAAGACCATACTAGCCCTCCGCCAAACTAAAGGGGGTAAAAAATGAGAAACACTTGTAAAGTTTACATTCTAGAAGTAGAATCTCATTAAAAGACTAGTATTTAATCATAGAACTAATTATAGAAAGTTCATTCCCCCCTCCCACATTTCACCACTACAGTACTAAAGGACTCTGTACAACAATTTCTTTTACCTGATACATCCTCTCCAGCTACCGAGAAAAAAAAATTACAAGGCACATCAAAAGTCAAAAAGCACAATCTGAAGAGATGGGACAAGCACTAGAATCAGGCATGTCAGTGACGTTGGAATTACTAGAACAAGAATTTAATATGCTAAGGACTCTAATGGATAAAGTAGATGGCATGCCAGAGAAATGGAAATCCAAAGAAAGTACAAAAAGAAGTAAAAAAACATTCTAACATAAATAAAGAGTGCCTTTGATGGGTTTATTAGATGGGATGTAGCTGAGATAATAAAAAAAATCCTTGTGCTAAAAAACACATCAAAAGAACCTTGTAAACCAAAAAGCAAAGAAAACAAAAGCTGCGGAAAAAAAACCCAGAATATCCAAAAGCTGTTGGAACAATAATAAGAGGTGTACATTACTTGTAATGAGAATACCAAAAGGAGAAGACACAAAGGAACAGAATAGTTGAAACAACAATGAGTGAGAATTTCCTCCAAAATTAATGTCATACAGATCCAGGAAGTTCAGAGAACACAAAGTAGGAAGATGCCCCCAAACTACACCTAGACATATCATCTTCCAATCACAGAAAATCAAAGATAAAAAATCCTGAAAGAAACTGGGGTCGGTGGGGGGGAGAGAGACTCACTTTACCTTCAGAGAAATAAAGACAAGAATTATGTCTGACTTTTCAGAAACCACACAAGCAAGAAAAGAACAGTGTGAGATATTTGAAATATAGAGAGAAAAAAATCCCATCAACTTACAATTCTTACCCTGTGAAATTATCCTTCAAAAGTGAGGGATAAATAAAGACTTTCTCTAAGAAAAATTGATTGAATCTATTGTCAATACTTGCAAGAAATGTTAGAAGTTCTTTGGAGAGATGGGAAATATAGGTCAGAAACTCAGATATACCTAAAGAAAAGAAGAACATCAAAGAAAAAAACAAGTGAAAGTAAAATGAAATGTCTTAGTTTTCTTATTTTCAATTGATCNTGTATATATAATATTGTAAAATATAAATGAAATGAATGAAAGCAATGGTACAAAATGGGAAAAAGGAATTATTTTGTTTTTGTAAGGTATTTACACTTTTATTTTTTTAAATATTTTTTAATGTTTTATTTCTGAGAGAGAGAGAGACAGAGAGAGAGAGAGACAGCATGAGCAGGGAAGGGTCAAAGAAAGAGGGAAACACAGAATCTGAAACAGGCTCCAGGCTCTGAGCTAGCTGACAGCACAGACCCTGACGCGAGGCTCGGACCCACATACCGTGAGATCATTAACTGAACCAAAGTCGGATGCTTAACCTACTGAGCCACCCAGGCGTCCCTGTACACTACTTTTGAAGTGTTACGCTATTATTTGAATATGGATTTAGATTACCTGTTTAAGTATATACTGCAAACTCTAAGGAAACCACTGAAAAAAATTTTTAAAAATAATAACTATAGCTAAAGAAAGAGAATGGAATCATGAAATTCTTTTTTTAAGTTTAAAAAAAATTTTTTATTGATTTCTGAGAGACAGAGGCAGCGTGAGTAGGGGAGGGTCAGAGACAGAAAGGGAAACACAGAATCTCAAACAGGCTCCAGGCTCTGAGCTGGCTGTCATCACAGAGCCCCACGCAGGGTTCGAACCCACCAACCGCCAAGATCATGACCTGAGCCGAAGTCGAAAGCTTAACCAACTGTCACCCAGGCGTCCTAATATAATTTTTTTAAGGCAGAAAAATCCTAGAGGGCAAAAATAGGAATAAAGACAAAGTTAGCAGGTAGAAAACAAAAATGGATATAGTAGATATTAATTCAAGTATGTTAATACTTACTTTGAATTTCAGTGCTCTAAATACTTCAATTAAAAGATTGTCAGAGTAGACCAACAGAGACAGCTAAACTATATGCTGTGTACAAGAGGTCCACTTTAAATATAAGTACATATATAAATTAAAAGTATAGGCTGAGGAAAAATTGTATCATGCTAGCACAAATCAAAAGAAGGAAGAATAGCTATATTGATTCAGACAGTAGATTTCAGTGATGAATATTATCAGAGATGAGGAAGGGCATTAAATAATGATAGTGAAATCAAATGTCCAAGAAAACATAACAAATCTTTAATGTTTGTATACTTAAAAACACAGCATTATAATTACATGAGGCAAAAATCAAACAAAAACACCTCATAGAAATCCAAGGAGAACTAGATCGATTCAGCTATCATAGTTAGATACTTGAACATCCTTCTCTCAAAAATGGACAGATCCAGCAGACAGAAAATCAGGAAGGACATAGTTGAATCTGATAGTACCAACAATTAATAAATACAATTGAATCTAAC
Source organism: Crocuta crocuta (assembly GCF_008692635.1). Lineage (NCBI taxonomy): Eukaryota > Metazoa > Chordata > Mammalia > Carnivora > Hyaenidae > Crocuta > Crocuta crocuta. Next base: position 3,898,055 of record NW_027533339.1, on the reverse strand, counting down.
AGCAACTTTATAAAAAAAAAGCAGAGGAATACACATTCTTCTCCAGCTTACATGGAACATTCACCAAGATAGATCAAACTGTGGACCATAAAATACATCTTTACGTATTTAAAAGTACCAGAAGCATTAAATGCCTCCTCTTAGAACACAATGAAATTAACCTAGAAATAAATAACAGAAAGGAAACTGGAAAATCCCCATAACACATAGAGATTAAACAACACATTTCTAAATAACACAAGTCAAACAAGAAGTCTCAAGAGAAATTTTAAAATATTTTGATTAAAAGAGAACAAAATTACCAGTTACCAAAATTAATGGAATGCAGTGAAAACAGTGCTTACAAGGAAATTTGTAACATTGAATGCATACATTAGATAAAAATAAAGATCTAACATCAATTATCAAAGTTTCTACCATAAGAATCTCCAAAAACATGAGCAAGTTAAATGAAAAGCAGAAGAATATAATAATAAAATTAGAGCAAACATCAATAAAATTAAAAATAGGGAATCAATAGAGAAAAGCAAACACACACACACACACACACACAATTCTTCAAAAAGTTTGATAAAACCAATAAGTCTCTGGTCAGGCTAAATAAGAAAGAGAGAGAGAGAAAAGAAATTACTAATATCAGAAGATAGGAGGCAACATTGCTACAGATATTATGAACATTAAAAAGATAAAAAAGAAAAATTATGAACAACTCTATGTCCTCAAATTAGATAACCTAGATGATAGGCACCAAATCTATGACGACTCAATTGATCAAAACAAACATGGGAAACATAAACAATCTGAATAGGCCTATACTTATTAAAGAAATTGAATAGATAATTAATAACCTTAAACCATATAAAGCATTAGGCCTTGGTGGGTTTACTGGATAATTATACCATTTAAGGACTAAATTACACCACTTTTCTACAATCTCTTTCAGCAAGTAGAATCACAGGGAATGTGTCCTAACTCATTCTTTGAATCCAGCATTATCTTAATTCCAAAACCAGATAAAGACATTACAAGACAGACAACTACAGATTGGCATCTTTCATGAATATAGATACAAAAATTCTCCAGAAAAAATTAACAAACTAAACCCTAAAATATATAAAAACAAGTACACACCAAGACCAAGTAGGAGTTATCTTAAATATGGAAGTCTAATTAAACATTTATAAACCAATTAATGTAACACATCACACCAACAGCCTAAAAAATAAAGAACACATGGTAATATTCATAGATGCAAAAAAAAAAAACTATGACAAAATCCAATACCTATTAGTGATAAAAAAAAAAAAACTTTCAGTGAACTACAAATAGAGGGAACTTACTCAACTTGATAAGGAATATCTAGGAAGCTTACATCTTCCTAGATATTCATCACATTACATCACATTTAAAGGGGAGAAACTCAGAGTTTTCCATAAGAACAAGAACAAGGCAAGGATGTCTGCTTGCATCACTCCCTTTCAATATTGTATTAGAAGTCCCAATTAATGCAATACACACACAATGAAAATAAAAGTTACATAGATTGGGAAAGAAGAAATAAAACTCTGTGTGTTCACAGATAACATGATCACCAATGCAGAAATTCTGAAAGAATTAAAAAGAAAAACCTCTTGGCACTAATAAGTCATTACAGAAAATTTGCAGGATATAACGTTAATATACAAAGGTCAATTGATTTACTATTTACTAACAATTAAAAAGTGGAATTTTATTTTTTTCAAAAGTTTATTTATTTTTGAGAGAGAGAGAGAGAGAGAGAGAGACAGTGTGAGCAGGGTGAGAGTCAAACAGAGAGGGAGATACAGAATCTGAAGACAGGCTCCAGGCTCTGAGCTAGCCATCAGCACAGAGCCTGACGCAGGACTCAAACCCATGAACCATGAGATCATGACCTAAGCCAAAGTCCGTTGCTTAACCCACTGAGCCACCCAGGCTCCCCAATAGAACAGAATTATAGAACCTAGGAATAGAGGCCCATAAATACAGCCAACTGATTTTGATGAAGCAAAGGCAATACAATGGAGTAAAGATGGTCAACAGCAAGCAATAGTGGAACAACTAGGCATCTTCATGAAAAAAATAAATGAATTTAGACACAGACCTTACACCTTTCACAAAACTAACTATCAATGGATCACAGACCGAGAAATAAAATGCAATACTATAAAACTCTTGAAAGATAACTTAGGAGATAATTGCAAGGAGTAATCTAGGAGTATCATGTTGCCTTTTTGATACAACAACAAAGACAAAATCCATGAAATAAAATAAATAATTTGTAAGCTGCATTTTTTAAAACTGAAAAATAAATAAATAAAATAATTTCTGCTCTATGAAAGGTATTGTCAAGAGAATGAGAAGACCAGCCTCAGACTGCGAGAAAATATTTACAAAAGACACACCTGATAAAGGACTGCTATCTAAAATATTCAAAGAACTATTAAAATTCTGCAAGAAAGCAAACAATTCAATTTTAAAAATGCACTAGAATTAAAAAATGCACTAGACACTTGAATTGAAACCTCACCAAAGAAGATATAAAGATGGAAAATAAGCACATGAAAAGATGTTTCACATGATATGTCATCAGAGAATACAAATTAAAACAAAAAAAAGATACCTCTACACATACAATAAAATGGCCAAAATCCAGAACACTGATAACACCCAATACTGACATTATGTAGAGCAATTCTCATTCACTGCTGGTGGAAATGCAAAATAGTATAGCCAGCCTGAAAGACATTTAGGTGGCTTCTTAGAAAACTACACATACTTTTATCAGATGATCCAGCAATTAATCATTCAATTATTAACCCAAAGGAGATGAAAACTTATATATACATAGAAACCTGTACATATACATTTATAGCAGCTGTATTCGTAATTATCAAAACTTGGAAGTAGCTAAGATGTCCTTAAGCAGTAAATGAATAAATAAACTGTGGCACATCGGTAAAATGGAATATTATCCAGTGCTAAAAAGAAAGAAGCTATCAAACCACGAAAACCTTAAATGCATATCACTAGGTGAAATAAACCAATCATTCAAGGTTACATATTGTATGCTTTGATTATAAGACATCCTGGAAAAGGCAAAACTATGGAGACAACAAAAATATTAAAGAGATCAGTGATTGCTACGGAATAAGGGGGAAGATATGAACACGCAAAGCACAAAGGCTTTTTGGGGCAGGGAGAATACTCCAGGGAAAATGATTTTACACAATGGATATAGGTCATTACACATTTGTCCAAAGCAATAGAATATATATTAAGAGTAAACCCTAATGTAAACTACAGACTTTGGGTGATTTTGATGTATCAATGTAGGTTCATTCTTTTTTTTTTTTTTTTTTAAATGTAGCATTCCGGTAAGGTGTTGATAATGGGAAGAGGCTGTGCATATGTAGGGGCAGACAATATGTGGAACATTTCTATATCTTCTTCTCAACTTTGTTGTAAACCTAAAATGGCTCTAAAAATAAAGCCTTAAAATATACAAAGTTAAAAAATAAAATCAAAGTTTTTTATGCCAGAATATTCAGAAACTTTTATAATATGAATCTGCATTATAAGTGTAGGGTATATGCATTATATAATGTGGGGTACTGTGTAGCATTTTTCAAAACTGTTCAGCCACCTACCTAATTGTTTTTTTACTCAGTTACCCCTGGGACTAGAGTTTGTTTAATCTCAGTTTGGGTAATGCTCTCTATTCCACCATAAAAGTATATATAAAGTATAATCTGGAAGAGACAGTCCCAACCTATGATTACAGTGTACTGGGTAAAGGCTCAAAGACTTTCACTTAAAACTAGCAGCCTGTGGAATCTCACATATACAAAAGACACTTGTTTTGGTTTGTAAACTACTTCTGATACTGAGACAGCAAACTATAAGGATTATGTCAGTAAAAAAGTCAGAATTTTATAAATGAGTTTAACTAGCTATAGCACCCCTGAGCCTTAATGTTGCAGTGCCTTCAAGGGCACAGTAGATAGAAGATAATGTCTGTTTCATAATGAGACATGTTAATTGATAAAAACCTGAGGATGCATTTCAAATGGAAGCACTATCTAATGTTTAAGGCAGGCATGGTTGGTTTATTTAAACACCAAGATGAACTTTCGTAATGAGCCATTATTATTGATGAAAGTATGTCCTATACTCCTACTATTACCCTTAAAAACAGGCAAACCAACAAAACCTACTTCTCACAGGGTTCCTGGCTAGCTCAATTAGTAGAGCATATGACTCTTGATCTTGAGTTGTGAGTTCAAGCACCACATTGGGCATAGAGATCACTTAAGAATAAAACACTTCTTGTAATATTTGGGGATAGTTTTAGAGAACTAATGTTGAATATCTATAATGCTTCAAATATAGAAATTTTAAAATAAAATACAATAACCATAATGAAAAGTTAAATATAAAAGAAAGAAAAAACACTTGTGCCAGAAAAAAACAGAAAAAAAGTGTGGGTATCAGACAATAAACATAAATGCAGAGCTGATACCATCAAAATTTCAGAAACACTGAGCACATAAGCACTGGAAAGGAGCTTAGAGCCAGTATTTTATCATTATATCCTCCAAATGGGACAACTAAAACTAAAAGGCCTAACAAGCTGAGACCCTAAGAGAATTTCCACATTAGTAAATGCATACTAGAAAAGTCTGCTATTTATGCTGATAAGCCGCATGGATGATTATCTCTGCCTGATATTTTGAGAATGAAATTATTTTGTGGGTATAGAGTAAAATTTCATATCATTTGCATTACATGGGAATCTTTCAATAATGTTTTGGGACACAGAACTTCAAGAACAGATAAAAAAATACAAAAACAAAAAACAAAGGCAAAAAAAAATGTTTTTTAGCAAAACTGCTTTATCCTGGGGGAAAAGAGACCCTTCCTCCACTTTTACCACCACTACACACACACACACACACACACACACACACACACACGTAATCTACATATAAAACTTCTCTATGGTTGAAATTTAATTTTACAATAAAAATTACCCACTACATAAGGAAATAATTCTAAAACACAATAAATAGGAATTAATCCAAAGTGTCTATTATAGAATTCTTTAAATTATAATTTTAAAAGACTTTAAAATAATGCTTAAAACAGGTAAAACAAATAGAATAAAAGTGAAGAAATATTTAGATAAACTATACAGGATACCCGGATGGCTTAGTTTGTTAACCTTCTGACTTCAGTTCTGGTCATGATTTTGCAGTTGGTGGTTTCAAGCCCCTCATAGGGCTCTATGCGAACAGCTCAGAGCCTGGAGCCTGCTTCAGATTCTGTGTCTCCCTTTCTCCCGCTCTCTTGCTGTCCTGTCCCTCTCTGGCTCATGCTCTTTCTTTCTCTCTCTCACTTCCTCTCTCTCTCTCAAAAATAAATAAACAGAAAAAAATAAAAACAACTCTACAGGATTGCAAAATTGGCCATAATTGATTTCCTCCCAGTAAAAGTACCTTCATGATATGACTATGAATCTCCGGTCCTCAAGAATTGAGACCTATCTCCCTACTTCTTTGGTTTCTTTAGACTATTATCTTGCTTTGGCCTAGACAATGTGGCAGAAGTAATGTGTCAGTTCTGAGTCAGGACTTCAAGACTTTTTGCATATTTCTCCTCTTGACTCTAACACTGACATGTGGAAAAATCTGGACCTGCTTGGTGAAGAAACCACATGGGGCAGAGGCAAACTGTTCATCCTGGAGCTCCCTGTACAAGCTAGGCAGCTAAACCATCATTTGATTTTGTGTGCCCAGCAGAGAGCACAAAAAGCACTTATTTGAGTTCAGCCCAAATTTCCAACCCACAGAATTATAGGATATATACATGGTTATTGTTTTAAGCCAGTAATTTAGGCATAATTTATTTTACAGCAAATATTTAGGGACATAAGCAAAATTTAAATAAAAAACAGAAACTATCTTTAAAAATATTAAAAATCTAAACTAGGGAGCCAGATGTGTATAGTGAATCACAGGGAAAAAAGATGTCTTTGGCTTTTGAGGCAAGGGACTAAAGTGTACAGTAAATAAAATTTAACCCATAGCTGGTAGTTTTGTTTGAAAAACAGGCAGGGTCTAGCTTCTTTGTACCAGAGAGGGACTTTCTCAAAATTGAAAAGAAATCCACTAGAAGAAATGGTTTTCATATATAATTTAACTAGTGTGTGGATAAGGCAAATATGGATAATGGATCTGCTTTTTAGAGAAGAGTCCACAAAACACAGTGGATTTCAAGGATAATGTCTGTCTGCTCTTGGTCAGGCATCATATATACAGATTTAGTACTTTTTAGCAGGAGGTTACTAGTTACCCAAAGAGCCATGCCAAATGCTATAAGACTACCAGTTAAAACTTTGTTCTCCTTTAGATGAAAATATTTGGAAGAAAAATATTTTGATAAGAGTGAAGACCTTTGCAAAACCCACTTTTTAAAAATTGAGTGAGAGACTTAATAAGACATGCTAAGTTGAACCAAAGCTCTCTCTGACACACAAGAAATTGATAACATCAAGAGAGATTGCTGCTTATTTAAAGGAGAAAACAAATTGAATGACAGCAGATTTTTATCTAAAACTAAGAAGTCCAGAGAAAAGTGACATACTACTTAAAAGTTCTGAAAGATAATAAATGTCAATTCTGCATTATATCCTGTGAAAATATCCTTTGAGAATGAAGGGGAAATAAAACATTGTCAGACAAATGAAAAAGAGAATTTGTCATCAGGAGAACTTCCCCTTAAGAATGGGTAAAGGAAATACCCAGATCATAAGTGAGAAAGTAGCAGAGGAGGCTTGGGACTACAAAAAGAAAGAAAGAACAATGAATAAAGATTAAGGATAGAAATCACAAAAAATATAAAATCATAAATAAAGTTTTAAAATCATATGTCATAATCAAAACAAAAATTATAACACCATCTGATGTGATACTCAAGACAATTGCACTTAAAATGTAGAGGGTAAAGGGATTTAAATGGAAGTAAGATTTTTACACCTCGCTTGAAGTGGGGAAACAGGGATACCAGGTAGACTGTGATAACCTTTGTGTTATAATATCTATAGCAACCACTGTGAAACCTATACAAATATAATACTCTCATAAGTGCTGCAAACAAATCAACACAGATTTCTTAAAACAAATCTTCAAAATCTTGAAAAAAATCATACAGAAAATATGAGAAACAGAAGAATGAGTAACAGGAAAACACAAATAATAAAATGACGGATCGGTGCCCTAATATAAAAAAATACTTAAATATAAATTATCTAAATGTGTCAATTAAAATACAGAAAATTGCAGAGTGGAAAAAAAAGACTCACACATATGTTGTCTATAAAAACACGTTTCAAATACAATGACAAAATGTGTTGAAAAGCACATAAATTGACAATAAAGATATCGTTATTTGCAGATGATATTATGATAGAGAAAGATATGATTCAGTAGGCAGAAAGGGAGAGGCTAGGACTTGAAGGTCCCTGGATGGGGAAAAACACATATTTTAAACCATTTCCTCTGGGAAATACTTCTGACTTGGAGCAAACTCCCTCAGGCATAAAGTTCTTCTAAAGAATGTAATAGACACCACTTACCACCACCCCCTCAGGTTTTCCTCAGGAATTTGACAAACAAAAGGCCTGACTAAAAACAAGTAGATCATAAAAATGTATGGGAAAGGTATGGCCATAGCCCACCTCTCATACAAAAAGGAATGGCTAGGCATTTAGAGTTACCTACCCAATAAGGGTAGAGCCTGAGGAGGCACAAGGAAGATGACCAAAACTATATAAAATAAAGACCCTTGCCTATAGTCTCTTGCATTAACTTTTGAATGTCCTCCTGTCTGTAAAGAGAGCTTTCATACTATTCATACTTTCTGATCTTATAGTCTAATAAATTATTTCCTGCTTTCATTTTATTCTGTGTTCACCTCTTCATTCATTGAAGAGGCTACAGGAGCCCTGGGTATTGAGGTAAAGAATCCCTGCAACAATATGATTGGCTTTGTAAAAACTCCAAGAAATCTGCAAAATAAAGCCTTTAGAAATAGCAATTAAGTTCTGAAGTTTTGCAGAATACATAATCTGCACAGATTAGTAGCCTATGGAAATAAAAATTAAGACATATAACTTAATCACTTCAACAAAATTTAAAAGAAATATAAGAAAACCTAAAAAAATGGAGACACATTATGTTCATGGATTGGAAGACTCAACATAGCAAAAATGTTAACATACACTTTTTTATTTACAGGTTTACTGAAATTTTAGTAAAAATTCCTATAAAAAATCTTTTTGTGGCAGAATGCTAATTTTCATATTAGTCTACTGGGGCACCCGGGTGACTCATAAGCTTCTGACTTCTGCTCAGGTCATGATCAGTTCATGGGTTCGAGCCCTGTTTCAGGCTCTGTGTTGACAGCTTGGAGCCTGGAGCCTGCTTTGGATTCTTTATCTCCCTCTCTCTCTGACCCTTCTGTACTCTCACTCTCTCAAAAATAAATAAACATTTAAAAAAATTCCAAGAACTTTAATATTTATCTTTATTATTTTATCCTGAATGCACACATGGACTTTCTGAATCAGAGCAGATTTCTTTATTATTTACCCTATAGCCAATAACAAACGTGTTGCACAAGTCTATCTTAGTTCTTACACTTACAGCAACATGGTGGGTACCAAGTCAAATATTCTCCATGTACAAAATCTGACTTGTAGGCAAGGAATAGAGACCATGAATTTTCTGTACTTACAATCAGAAAAAAAAAAAATACACAGCTAACTCCTACTAATCATAGAGAATTTTCCTGGAAATTTCTACTCTAATATTTTGGAATTTGAATAATCCTCACCTGAGGACATAAAAGACCATTGCCTCAGGCTTTACAATCTAAAGGTGACTTATTTTCCCTTCAAGTGTAAAAACATACGACTGCAGCTAGGTAAATCTTTGTGGAGTTTTCAATATCTATGCAATTGTAAATTAACTTCCATTTGCTCTTCTAGCTCAGTTCCAAATCTCAGTAAAATTTCTTCTAGGCCTTAAGTATGTAAAAACGTAAAGATATTTTCTCTACAATCCACATTTTTTCACAGTCGATAATAAACATGCCTTCCAATAATAACCAATGCCTAGAAGGCTTTATAGTTGACTTCTTACAAATATGTATAGAATAATGAATTCACATGATATGCAAGTTTAATGTAAAAAATGGGGGAAAAAAGCATCCAGCTTATCTTATAAGGTTCATGTAACTATTGGGAAAAAATTAGTACAAAAGAAAATGATGAGAGTGAGATTTCATGGTCTGTTTTACCAATTTAATTTTAAAAACTTCTAAATAAAATGTTAGCCAGCCTAATTTTACGTTATTTTAAAATAATAATTTATTATTGTAATTTATTACACAAATATAGAAGTGGTCCAACAGTAATAAATAAGTGTAATTCACCACATTTGGAGATTAAAGGAGTAACATCATTTGATCATCTCAGTGAAAGCAGAAATTCTTTCATAACTTTCAATTGCTAATAATCACCTAAAAATCTCTTAGGAAACAAAGATATTAGGAGACTTAAATTGTTAAGAAAGTATATACAGGAGAAGCTTTAAATGTTAATTTTCCCTATGATCAGCTACATAAGAATGATGCTTAGCAAGACAATCACATACTTAAGGTGTTGCCATGTTCTAAAACAGATGCCAACAACATCCTAGAGGAGAACACAGTCAGCAACCTCTGTGACCTCAGCCCCAGCAATTTCTTACTAGACACATTGCTGGAAGAAAGGGAAACAAAAGCTAAAATAAACTATTGGGATTTCATCAAGATAAAAACCTTCTGCATAATGAGGGAAACAACAAAACTAAAAGGAAGCCTATGGAGTGGGAGATGATATTTGCAAATGACATATCTAATAAAAGGTTAGTATAAAAAATCTATTAAGAACTTATAAAATTTAATACCTATAAAACACATAATCCAGTTAGGAAATGGAAAGAAGATATGAATAGACAGTTTTCCAAAGACCTCCAGATGGCTAACAGACACATGAAATAATGTTCAACATTGCTCATCATCAAAGAAACACAAGTCAAAACCATGATGAGATATCACCTCATAACTGTTAAAATGGCTAAAATTAACAACACAAGAAACATTAAATGTTGGAGAGAATGTAGAGGAAGAGCAACCTTCTTATACTTATAAACTACTTATACTTTTGGTGGGAATGCAAACTGGTGCAGCCACCCTGGAAAATAGCATAGAGTTTCCTCAATATGTTAAAAATAGAACTTCCCTATAATCCAGCAATTGTACTGTTAGATATTTATCCAAATGGTACAAAATAGTACACTACTGATTCAAGGGGTTGGTGCACTCCAGTGTGCACTCCAGTGTGCACTCAAGGGGTTGATGCACTCCATAGCCAAACTATGGAGAAAACCCAAATGTACATCGATTGATGAATGGATAAAGAAGAGATGACATATATATATATAATGGAATACTACTCAGCCATCAAAGGTAATGAAATCTTGCCTTTTCCAATGACATTGATGGAACTAGAGTATATTATGCTAAGCAAAACAAATCATCCAGAGAAAAGCAAATACCATATGTTTTCACTCATATGTAGAATTTATTTATTTATTTATTTATAATATTTATTTATTTATAAATGTTTATTTTTGAAAAGAAAGAACAAGCAGGGGAAGGGCAGAGAGAGAGAGAGAGGGAGACACAAATCCAAAGCATGCTCCAGGCTCTGAGCTAGATCAGCCCAGCCCCATCTGGGGCTCACACTCACAAACTATGAGATCATGACCTGAGCTAAAGTGGTTGCTTAACTGACTGAGCCACCCAGCTGCCTCCATATGTGGAATTTAAGAAGCAAAGCAGATGAATATATGGGAGGGGGAAAAACAAGAGAGAGGGAAACAAACTATAAGAGATTCTTAACAATAGAGAACAAACTGAGGGTTTATTGAGGAAGGGGAGTGAGCTGGATTGTTGATGGGTATTAAAAAGGGTACTTGTTATGATAAGCACTGGGTGTTGTACATAAGTGATGAATCACTGAATTCTACTCCTTAAACCGATAATGTTCTGTATGTTAACTAACTAGAATTTAAGTAAAAATTGAAAAAATAAATCAATAAAACAGAGACCAGCTTACTTTCTTAAAGAGCCAGATAGTAAGTACTTTACTCTTTGGGGGACAAGAAACAAAATTTAGGATATTATACAATAATCTATATAACCATTCTACATGTTCTCATTAAAAATGCAAAAATGTTGCTATTCCCAAAGCCTGGAAGAGGAAAAAATATAACAAAAGCCACTGGCCACCTATGTGCCATTAACATAGCTTGTCAATTCCTCAAAGAAATTAAAGCAAAAAACTTAAATTAAGGAAGTAAATAGCATATGGGTCAATACTTTTGCTACTTTTGTTGTGGAGTCATCAAACGAAATGGTCAAGAAAGAGTTCTTGAGATGTTGTGTGGTGTGATAAAATAATAATTCTCGAGGGGACAGTACCCATGGGCAGAAAGAGCTGCATTTTTGCTGTAGGAAGTTGATGGTTCTATGGTTAGTGTTCAAGGGGGAGTGGATGTGCAGGGAGTATTAGATCATTATTATCTTTTTCAGATTTCTATTCATAGAACTACTTGCACAAGATTTCTCTAGTGCTTGTCATTCAGTTTGATTTTAACTATTGGTGAGATCTACAGGCAGTCATGAGACCCTTTAAGAATATAGCAACCCCCACATATTTGATTCTTTTTGGAACTAAGCAGGTTATAGGTCAGCACTGCAGGCTAAAGGTGAACATTTTTTTCTTCTATCCCTTATCGCTTTGATACAGACATTATACCTAAAATCTTATTTCTTATATATTTTTTATTTATCCTATATAGGCTTGCATATTGTTGATCTGAATGTATGTTTGAAATACTTATAGTGTAACTTGTAATACTAGTATTTCATTCTAATTCCTTAATTAATATTGTGGAGCACATTTCTGCATTAAATGAGATTAGAAAAGTATCATATTATCTGTAACAAACCATCTGTAATTGAGAACTACTTCTATAGAAGACCAAACTCAGCATATTCTTTATGCTAATGTTTACCTGCCACAATTTCAGAAAGATAATGCTCTGATTTTGTCACTTACAATGTTAGTGTTCATTATTTTTTATATGATGATTACAATCTTTGGATACTTTGAAAATACTAAAGCACAATCAAAACATACTGTAAAAAATTAAATCAGTGCATAGTACAGTTGTCTTTCTGTCCAAGAACAAATCTTCAAATGAACTACTTAAAGTACCTCATTTTCCTTTGTACTGAGTGAAGTGAATAGCCTCAATTGAATATGTTTGATGAAAAAGTCCTTAAGACATTCCATTTACATGTTTTACTCCACTCAACCTAACCACCCAATGATTTCTTTTACATTTGTCTATGGTTGACATATTCAAGAATACATTAGAAGATACAAATATTTATTTAAGGACTCTTTAGAGCATAAATAGCTGTCCTTCAATCTGAGACATCTGACAATTAAAAAATAATATCCGTATAATCCAATAAAGAAAAACACTGTACAAGAGAACTGAATTCTCCTTCTGATTGATGGGAACAGAGAGTGCTGCCTTTGCATTCTTGTCTCCAATGACAACTCGCTGATCTTCTATAGCATTCTACTGGCAGCTTGCCTCCTCATTCTATCAAATGGCAGACACGACAACAGCAAACAATTACAGAGCTATGATTTCTATCATATGGAATTCTTCTTATTGCGTTATTAAATTAACTTCATCTAAATGTGCAATCTGTTTGAATTTTTACTTAAAGCTGCATTCATTTAAACCTGTCTCATACCTATACATGTATATGTGAATCTGTCAGACTTGGGTGTTTTGCTCTTCTAGGACAACTTCATTAAAAATGACAACAGCAACATTTTAGCTGACTGGAGAGATTTTTATTCTTAGCATATAGACCAGTCATTTGACTTGTGAAATTGGTTTCAAAAGCCTTGTAGCAAAATGGCTTTGACAAGATGTCACACTGTGAAATGTGGGTGACAAGATGTATCTCAGTGAATTGTGCAAAGAAAGATGATGTAAATTAATTTCAAACTAACAACTTGATTCTGCTGATAGAGGGAAAAGAACATTGATTGTAATGGGGCCATCAACGATAGTCCTGAGGGTTTATGAATATAGAAATAACAAGTGGAGGAAAATTTTAGTTTTCAGTTTTCATAGACAGAATAGTTAAAGTAATGAGAAGGAAAGATTCAGGAAAATGCAGGCAATAATGTTCATTCAGATTAAGACCAGAGAGTTTGAATTCTCTTATGAACCTCTCAATCTCCTGGGAGGTAAAAAAACAAGTTGGCACTCACTGAGACTGTCAGTATAGCTTCCTTCAGATGTGGAACAGAAGAGTTCAAATTGGTAACTATTCATTAAGTTGCACATGTATGAAATGTGTGTTTTTTCATTCTTATGCTGCATTTCACAGTTTTTCAGTCCATTTATTTCTCGCTTACTTCAGGTGCCAGGCCAGGACTAAAACTTCCTTCAAAGTTTTCTGCTTCTTATCTAACTCCAGTATCTCCAAAACTAAGGAAAGTGAATGATATCATTTCTATGTCAGTTTTGTTTATCTGTCCATAAGAAGTAGAAAATAAATATGGGGTATACTAATTGACTGATTTCCATGCACAACCAATGTTAACACCCTACTGAGTACCTGAGTTTTATTGACTAGGACTTCCTTGGATTTTACTGGTAGGATGAAACATAGAATATATTTATTGCCTTGTTATTATTTCACAGAAGAAATGGGGAATATTGAGAAATATTCTTAGAATATCCTGCTTAAAACAGGTTATGATTATATAATAATATCTGAAAATATCTCAACAAATAATAGCTAACATCTGTATTATCTAAAGGCAGCTCTGAGATATCACCTCACACCAGTCAGAGTGGCTAAAATGAGCAAATCAGAGAACTCTAGATGCTGGCGAGGATGTGGAGAAACGGGCACCCTCCTACACTGTTGGTGGGGATGTAAACTGGTACAGCCCCTCTGGAAAACGGTGTCGAGGTTCCTCAGGAAACTAACAATAGAACTCCCCTATGACCCATCAGTAGCACTGCTAGGAATTTACCCAAGGGGTACAGAAATACTGATGCATAGGAGCACATTACCCCAATGTTCATAGCAGCACTCTCCACAATACCTAAACCATGGAAAGAGCCTAAGTGTCCATCCACGGACGAATGGATCAAGAAGATGTGGTTTATCTATACCATGGAATACTACATGGCAAGGAGAAACAATGAAATCTGGCCATGTGTAGCAACATGGATGGACCTTGAGGGTGTTATGCTGAGCGAAATAAGTCAGGCAGAGAAGGACAAATATCATATGTTTGCACGTATAGGAGGATTAGGAGGAACTTGACAGAGGAACAAGGGGGAGAAGAAGGGCGGAAATGGTGGGGGAAAGGGAGAGAGGCAAACCATGAGAGACTCTTGAATGCTGACAAAAACTGAGGACTGATGGATGTGGGGGAGAGGAGGGATGGGCATGGAGGAGGACACTTGTGGGGATGAGCACTGAGTGTTATGTGGAAACTAATTTGACAATAAACTATTTGTAAAAAAATAAAAATAAAAAAAAATAAAGGCAGCTCATCTTATAGCATAAAAGATCCTTAAAAGAAAAAAAAAAAAAAAAGGGCATCTACTAGGTGCAAGTCACCAGGCCAGGTGCCCTAGAGAAGACATATAAAAAGGGGTCCTTTAATCTAGCGATTCAGGTTACTACAAAAGTTAGGATCATGGATATTAAATTCAAGCAGCCATTGGTTCACAACCCTGATTTCACCATTAGATGTTTGTGACCATGGAAAAAATTATTTTCCTTCTCTAATAAAATCCTAATACCCTTATGTCCTCCAAGAGGGCCTTAATGATTCTCTCATTTTGACTAAATTTTAGACTGTCTTTTTCCTAACTCTAGGTCAGTGACCTCTCTTTTCTTCAAGTGTTTACTGTAAAAAACAAAAAAACAAAAAACACCTTAAAATTGTAAATTCTTTCTCCACTCTGTGAGATATAAATCCTTTATTTCTCTATTTATCAGTTGACAGACACTTAGATTGTTTCCATATCTTGGTTATTATGAATAATTCCACAATATACATATAAGTAAAGATATCTCTTTGAGTACTTTTTTCATTTGCTTTAAATATAATCTAGAAGTGGGATTGCTGGATGATATAATAGTTCTATTTTTTAACTTTTTGAGAAAACTATGTTTTCTAGAGTGGCTGTACAAATTTACATTCTCATCAACAATACACAAGAGTTCTCTTTTTCCACATCCTTGCCAACACTTGTTATCTCTTGTCTTCTTGTAGAAGCAATTCTATCCAGTGTACTTTTGATTTGCATTTCCCTGAAGATAAGAGATATTGAGCATCTTTGTGTACCTATTGACCATTTGTATGTCTTATTTGGAAATATGTCTACCCAGTTCCTCTACCCATTTTTAAATCATATTGCTTGCTTTTGGTTTTTTTTGTTATTGAGTTCGATGAGCTCTTTATATTCATTGGTTGTTAGTTTTACTCAATATATGATTTGCAAATATTTTCTCCTATTTTGTAGGCTGTCTTTTCATCTTGCTGATTGTTTCCTTTGCTGTGCAGAAGATCGTGAGTTTGATGTAGTCAAATTTGATTTTTGTTTAGCTGCTTGTGCTTTTGGTGTCATATCCAAAAAATCATTGCCAAAACCAACGTTGAGGAACTTCTTTCCTATGTTTTCTTCTAGGAGTTATATAGTAGCAGGTCTTAGGTTTAAGTGTGTGATTTATTCTGAGTTATTTTTTTCAGTGGTGTATGACAAGGGGGCCAGTTTCATTATTTTTTTCATTTGGCTTTCCAGTTTACTCAATATCTTTGTTGAAGATATTTTATCCATTAAGTGTTCATGGCTCTCTTGTCAACTATAAGTTGACATATGTGTAGGGTTTATTTCTGGTCTCTCTACTTTCTTCCATTCGTTTATGTATCTCCTTTAATGTCAGTACCATGCTGACATTACTAGAGCTTTGCATTATATTGTTAAATCAGGAATTGTAATGTCTCCAGCTTTGTTTTTTTAAATGAGGATTGCTTTGGCTATTTGGAGTCTTTTGTGGTTCCATTCAAATTCAATCTTCAGACCAGTGAACATGGGATATCTTTCCATTTGTTTGTAACTTCATATATTTCATTTATCAAGGTTTCTTAGTTTTCACTGCACAGATCTTTCATTTCCTTATATATACTCCTAGATATTTTATTGTTTTTGATGCTATTCTGAATTGGATAGTTGCATTATTATTTTTTCAGATATTTCATTGTTAGTGGATAAGAATGTTACTAATTTCTATATGTTAATTTTATATCTTGCAACTTTACTAAATTTGTTAATTAGGGTTTTTTTGGTTTTTTTTTTGTTTTTTGTTTTTTTTGCTTGATAAAAGCCTCTTACTAGTTGCACAACCCTAGACTCTCTTTTTCAAAGAACTGGATTATCCTTTGGAAATGTAATAATCAAGCAAGATAAATGTTCCTGCCTCCCAGGCTCTGTGAATGGGTAGGAGCATAATTTGGGTAGATTCCTTGCTCTAAGCTGTAAAACTACCTCCTGTCATGAATGTACAAGAAAAATTACTTTTTTTAAAAAAAATTTTCCTTTTTGGTAAATCCAATTAGTAAACACAAATAGGAGAAGATCTTCCTCAACCGGGTACTTAAAACTTCACCCACAGTTTGTTTCAGCGAACTTATGATCAGACTGCATTCTTAGTTCTCTTCCCTACTGTAGTGCCTGAAATTAAGTTTTCCTCGTTAGTTTAGCTTTCGTTAAGTGCAATTTTTGATTTGAAAATATTTTAAATATAAAATCTCATTTAATGCTCACATCAATCCAATCACGGAGGCTTGACATATATTATCACTTTTAATAGTTTTGTTAATTAAAAATTTATTGCATATAATTTGTTAGTAGAGGAGCTTAGATTTTAATCCAAGAAGCCAAACTCTAGAGTTTATGCTTTTAAAAACTACTTCATATGGTCTTTAAACCTTAATTTTTTCAATCTGAAAAATTGGGTAAAATGATATTTCCATAATTATATTTTTTAAGAATTAAACACTGTAAACCTTACACCTAATGGAGCTAGAAAAAGAAACAAAACAAAAAAAAATCCAAAACTAGCAGAAGGCAGGATATAATAAAGTTTAGAGCAGACATAAATGATAAAGACACTGAAAGAACAAGAAAACACATCAGTGAAACCAGGTGGTATTTCTTTGAAAAGTCTCCTCAAAAAAAGGTGGTGAGGGGAAGAGACAGATAAAGAGGACTCAAATAAGCAAAATCATAAATGAGAAAGAAATCACAAATTAAAGAGGAGAGATAGCAACAACACCACAGAAATACAAATAATTATAACAAAATATTATAAAAACCTATAGGCCAACAAATTGGACAACCTAGAAGAACTTGGATAAATTCCTAGAAACATATAACTTCTCAGAACAGAAGCAAGAAGAAATAGAAAATTTGAACACACCAATCACCAGCAATGAAGTTGAATCATTAATTAAAAATTAAAAATCATTAATTAAAAAAACAAATAAGAGTCAAGGAGCAGATGGCTTCACAGGTGAATTCTACACATTTAAAGAAGAATTAATATCTATTCTTCACAAACCATTCCAAAAAGTTGAATAGAAATAAAACTTACAAATTTATTCTATGAGGCCAGTATTACACTAATACCAATACCAGATAAAGACAGAGCAAAACAAAATAAAAACCAAAAAAACTGCAGGCCGATATCTCTGATGGACATACATGGAAAAATCTTTAACAAAACATTATCAAACCAAATCCAATAATACATTTAAAAAATCATTAACTGCATCAAAGTGGGATTTACTTCTGGGATGCAAAAGTGGTTCAATACTTGCAAATCAATCAATAAGTCATGTGATAGCACATCAATAAGAGAAAGGATAAAAATGATATGATTATTTCAATAGATTCAGAAAAAGCATTTGACAAAATGCAAAATCCAGTCATGATAAAAACTCTCAACAAATTAAGTTTAGATGGAACATATCTCAACATAATACAGGCTACATATAAAAATCCACACCTAACATCATCCTTAATGAGAAAAAAATTGAGAGCTTTCCACCTAAGGTCAGGAACAAGAAAAAAATATCCACTTTCATTGAACATAATACTGAAAGCATTAGGTTGACACAGCAACCAGGCAAGAAATAAATGAAAAGCATCCATCTCAATAAGGAAGAATTAAAATTATCATCATTTGCAGATGACTTAATACTATATGTAGAAAATGTGTAAGACTCCACCCAAAAACTGCTAGAACTGATAAACAAGTTCTGTAAAGTGCAGGATACAAAATCAGTGTACATAAATTTGTTGAATTTCTAAATACCAATAATGAAACAGCAGTAAAAGAAATTAAGAAAATTATCCCATTTACAATTGTACCAAAAATAATAAAATACCTAGGAATAAACTTAACCAAAGAGGTGAAAGACCTATACTCTGAAAACACTGAAGAAAGAAATTGAAGATAACACAAAGAGATGGAGAGATATTCCATGCTCATGGATTGGAAGAACACATATTATTAAAATGTCTACACTATCCAAACAAATATAAAGATTTAATGCAATTTGTATCAAAATACCATCCGTAGTTTTCACAGAGCTAAAACACACAATCCTAAAATTTGTATAGGACCACAAAAGAACCTGAAGAAGAAAAGCAAAGCTGGAGGTATCACAATTCTCAACTTCAAGTTATATTACAAAGCTGTAGTGATCAAAACAGTATTGTACTGGCACAAAAACAGATGCATTGATCAATAGAACAGAATAGAAACCTAGAAATAAACCCACAACTATATCATCAATGTATCTTCAACAAAATAGTATGGAATATCCAATGGCAAAAAGAATATTGTCTACAACAAATGGTGTTGGGAAAACTGGTCACCTGCAAGCAAAGGAAAGAAACTGGATCACTTTGTTTCACCATACGCAAAAATAAATTCAAAATGGATTAAAGACCTAAATTTGAGACCTGAAACCATAAAAATCCTTAACAAGAACAAAGACAGTAGATTCTTTGACATTGGCCAAAGCACTTTTTTCTAGATAGGTCTCCTGGGCAAGGGAAACAAAAGTAAACAAGCTATTGAAATTTCATCAAAACAAAAATTCTGTACAGCAAAGGAAACAATCAACAATACTAAAAAGCAACCTACTGAATGGGATTAGATATTTGCAAATGATATATCTGATAAAGGGTTAGTATTTAAAATGTATAAATAACTGATAATACAGCTCATTGCACAAAATCATGTAATCTGATTTTTAAAATGGGCTGAAGACATGAACAAACATTTCTCCAAGGAAGACATACAGATGACTAACAAACATATGAAAAGATGTTAAATATTACTCATCAGGGAAATGCAAATCAAAATTACAATGAGATAATACCTCACAGCTGTCTATATGGCTGAAATCAAACATACAAGAAATAGGGATGCATGGCTGGCTCAGTTGGAGGAGCACATGACTCTTGATCTTGGAGTCATGAGTTTGAGCCCCACATTGGGTGTAGAAATTACTTAAATACATAAAAACTTTCTAAAAAATTACACAAATAACAGGTGTTGGCAAGGACGTGGGGGAAAAAAGAACCCTCTTGCACTATTGGTGGGAATGCAAACTGGTGCAGCCACTCTGCAAAGCACAGTAGAATGTCTTCAAAATGTTAAAAATAGAGCTACCCTGCAATCCTGTAATCACACTACTGGGTATTTACCCCCCAAATGCAAAAATACTAATTCAAAATGAAAAATGCACCCTTATGTGTACTGAAACATCATTTACAGCAGTCAAAATACAGAAGCAAACCAAGTGTCCACTGGTAAAATGATGGATAAGGTTACTATACACACACACACACACACACACACACACACACACACACACACAAATGGGATATTATTCAGCCATAAAAAAGGAATGAAATCTTGCATTTACAACAACATGGATGGAGGTAGACACTATAGTGCTAAGTGAAATAAGTCAGTCAGAGAAAGACAAATACCATATGATTTCACTCATATGTGAAATTTAAGAAACAAAATAAATAGCAAAGGAAGAAAAGAGACAGAGAGGGAGACAAACCGAAAACAAACAAACAAAGAAACAGATCTTAACTATAGAGACTGAACTGATGGTTTCCAGAGGGGAGGTGGGTGGTGAGATGGGTGAAACAGGTGATGGAGATTGAAAACTACACTTATCATGATGAGTAATGTATAGGATTTTTGGAATCCTGAATCTAATACAACACTCTGTGTTAACAATACTGGAGTTAAAATTTTAAAAAAACTAAAAAAAAAAACACTGCAAAGTGCTGATTTGCAGAATTGATTCTGCAGGTATGATGGTTATTAATATATTTAGTTTATATTAGTTCATATCATTAATATTTTAATAATAGTTTATGATGAACTGTTTATATACAACATTTCTAAATATTGTTCATTCTTAGTAATGTTTCTTAGAATTTCTTCAACATAATAATTTCTAAACCAAGTCAAAACCAGGAGCTAGGTGATTTGATATATCAGTATATTTTAAAGGGTATTAAAAATTTCAAATAATTCACCTTGATCCTCAGTATGGGAAGATTCTCTACCTTCATCTTATCCTTTTTATAAAAATGAGCATCATATTAGCAGTTAATGAGATTCAAGCCTGAGAATGATTTGCTATTGTCTCATGAACTCTTGAAGAAAGAAAATCCTTTTAGAGAGTCTATATATAGACACACTCTGCAAGCACCAACACAGATGCATTTATGAAGAGATTATTTACCCACTACACCAAACTTTTCTCATAAATAAAACACATACTGAGTGAATTGTCAAGCATGCTTATAAACTGTACTCTGTTCTATGAGACAGAGGCACACTCTCTCTTCACACTGCTCTACATCATTCTCTTTGAGTGGTTCATTACAAAAGTGTGTGTGTGTGTGTGTGTGTGTGTGTGTGTGTGTGTGCGCGCGTGTGCCTGTGTGTGTGTGTTAGGGAATAGGGAAGGCAGGCTGGAATAAAGTGATGGAATACCTAAGGAAAAGGATATTTCTTTTCTGCTAAGCACTGATGATGCACTCTGGGAAATCAAAAGAGTTATTATTAAAAACTACAAGATAAGCAATTTTGATAACAAGCAGCTGTGTAAATGTTTAATACTTTCCATTGCTATGCAAGGTGGTTTCGACTCCGCTTGAGGCAGTCTGGGAACAGGATGCCCCAGNATAAATTATACATGGTTGTGAGGGAGTGGTTCATCTTTTTGGAATAAATTGGCAGCAGTTTGCTTTTGCAAAAATAGCATACTGAGAGAATGAAGTTCTACACTAAACTGAGGCCTGTATTATGCTTCCGTAAAGACTTAAATCTTTAATGTTTTTGCTGAAGAAGAGAAACCTTAATTTAACAATGCTTTCTCCTATGGAGTTTTGAAACTGAGTGTTTCTTTTCTGTAATGGTCCCAGAAGCTTTATTTTTCTACCTAATTCAGAAGTTGCTTTTGACAAAGTTGAATTGTGCCTGAACCCTGCAAAATAGCAATATTAAGAAACCCACCCAGGGGCGCCTGGGTGGCTCAGTTGGTTAAGCGTCCGACTTTGGCTCAGGTCATATTCTCACAGTCTGTGGGTTCGAGTTCCTCGCAGGCTCTGTGCTGACAGCTAGCTCAGAGCCTGAAGCCTGTCTTTGGATTCTGTGTCTCCCTCTCTCTCTGACCCTCCCCTGTTCACGCTGTCTCTCTCTCTCAGAAATAAATAAAAAATTTAAAAACAACCACCTGAATTTTGTGTTCAATAAATGACTTAGTGTTAGGAGTTCCCCTTTTGCCGTACACTGAGATAAGTCTCACAGATGCCCCGCCTTGGGTTCCTGGGACAGGCTAGACACAGGCCGTTCAAATTCCTATTCTTTTATTTATTTATTTATTTTTAACATTTATTCATTTTTAATAGACAGAAAAAGAGCACGAGTAGAAGAGGGCAGAGAGAGAGAGCAAGACACAGACTCTGAAGCAGGCTCCAGGCTCTGGGCTGTCAGCACAAAGCCCTTTGCGTGTCCAAAACCCACAAACTGTGAGATCATTACCTGAGCTGAAGTCGGAGACTTAACCAGCTGAACCACCCAGGTGCCCCCCTTTTTTAATGTTTATATTTTTGAGAGAGACAGAGAGAGAGAGAGGATATGAGCAGGGAAGGGGCAGCAAGAGAGGGTGACAGAGGATCCAAAGATGGCTCTGTGCTGATGTCAAAGTCTGACCCTAGCCAAAGTCTGATACTCAATCAACTGAGATACCCAGGCACCCCTCAAATTGCTATTCTTTGCTTCATTTTTGTCCTAGACGGCAAAGAGAATAAACGTGTGTTAAGGGACTGACCAAGTTAGACTTCACTCCTCTTTGAACTCTTGAACTCTGACCCACTTTCAACCAGAACCATCATACAATTCTTTAAGAGTCCCTCCTGAGAAGCTGACTTCATCAACTGCCATGTCATCCTACACCCTCACACCCCATTCTGTTTACTCTTGTTTACCCCTCCTTAAAAAAAAGTACTTGACTTAACCTTTGAGATATTTGTCTTTTCTCTATTTGTAACAGTCTCCCTCCCTGTCCCATTACAATTGTCCCCACTTCTTATTGAAGTAATCCTTTCTCTAATAAAGTCTCTTAAGACCAGATTTGATTTAATTTGACACTTTGCATATGTAATTATTTCACTGAAATTTAGAATCATAGAATGTCAGCACCAGAAGGAGCCTCAGAGTTAATGTCGTCTGAGTTTTTTTTTTTTTTTTAATGTGTGTGTTTTAATATATATAAGAATCACTTAGGGACATATTAATGAGAATTGGATTCTGTACCATGATGCAATAGATCTAATACATATATATTACATAATAGCAAAGTTTCAGATCAGTTGTTCTTAGTGTACAGGTTGGAAAATACTAATTTGCAAATGTCCTCTTCGCAGAGAAAAAATGGAGATTACATGATTTAACCAAAAAACATACAGCTAATCAGTAAACTAGGCTTAGAAGGCTGAGACTATAACACTGATTCTCAATCCAGAATGTGTCACATTACACAATACTCTCTTTGTAATGTAAAAAAAATCATAACACCATCATTTTCTAATGGAAGCATAATAATAGGTCTCTATGACAGGCATTTTTCTTGGAGTATATGAAAGGACAGAAAGCCCTGTGGACAAGTTGGGACATTGACATTAATTATTAAGTGCTAATTAGTAGCAACACACATTGAATACTACAGTGGGCTATTTTCAAACTGATTATTGAATATATTACAAAGCTGTGATTTACATTCTTGGGATACATTAACATATCAACCATCTTATCTCTACTGAGGAAAATATATAGCATTGCATTAATGATTGCTCTTCTATTATATTATCTGACTTTAAAAACAATCTATTACTTGAAATAATACTTAAAGAATAAATGATTTAAATTAAAAATCCACTTTTAATGTAAAAGTAAAGTTGTGGAGGGATGCCTGGGTGGCTAAATCAGTTGCATCTGACTTTGGCTCAGGTCGACTTCACAGTTCATGGTTTCAAGCCCCACATCGGGCTCTGTGCTGACAGCTCAGAGACTGGACTTAGCCTCCAGTTCTGTGTCTTCTTCTCTCTCTGCCTTTCTCCTGGTTGCGCTCTGTCTCTCTCTTTAAAAAAAAAATTAAAAAACAATTTTAAAAAAAGGTAAAATTATGGAGCACCTGGGTGGCTCAGTCAGTTAAGTGTTCAACTTTGGGTCAGGTCATGAGCTCAAGGTTTGTGGGTTTGAGCCCAGTGTAGGGCTCTGTGCTGATAGCTCAGAGCCTGGAGCCTGCTTTGGATTCTGTGTCTCCCTTTCTCTCTCTGCCCCTTCCTCACTCACACTCTGTCTCTCTCTCTCTCTCTCTCTCACACATTCAAAAATAAATAAATGCTTAAATGGAAAGTTGTGCTCTTTATTGAAAAACACAAGTGATGAATCCCTGGGGTCTAATCAGATGCACATAATAACATTAAAAGAGAGAGGGCACTCCAGCAGCATGTAATAAATGAAGAAAGTCACTATTTTAACACACTGGATATTTTTTCTTAATTTTTATATGGAAATCTTCTATATTTTTGCCTGATTTTGCTTCTCTATTTCCCATTTATTTTTTATTAAAGACAAGAATGCCATATACTGGTGATCTCAGCTTTCCAAACAAAATATAGTAATTTGTAAAGAAAATGTTTTGCAAATTGACACTGGACAATCATTCATTTTGTAGCTCCTATAGCTGTTTACAAAGTTGAGGAGGGGCGCATGGGTAGCTCAGTAGGTGAAATGTCCCACTCTTGGTTACTGCTCAGGTCATGATCTCACAGTTTATGAGCTTGAGCCCCACATAGGGCTCCACTCTTACAGGAATCTACTGGGGATTCTCTCTCCCTCTGTCTTGGCCCCTTCCCTGCTCGCTTTCTCTGTCTTTCTCAAAATATATACATAAAGTTGAAAAATTATTTTAAAAGAGAAAAAAGGAGTATCATAAGAACAGTGAGTCTACAAGTAGACAGCATTTCAAGAACTCACTCTCTTACTTGGGAACCAAACCTTTATAGTTCTTATTGTAATGCTTATGTACAAATAGAACAGAAATATATTTTCTAATACCACTTTACAGCATGTTGTGTGAGCATCAGGTGACCTCTGAGAGTTGACCATAGGAAGGTTCAATTCTTTATTACAAGTTAATACAAAGATTACTTTGCAATTAACCAAGAATGTGAGGGAAACAGTATGAAAGTAAGCATAGTTGAGTTTTATACCTTTTACTGTGTCATAACTTTATAAATTGTAATTTGATTATGTTGTTTTTGTTTTGTTTTCATGGGCCTATATTTTGATATTGTTATGGAGTACGGATTTTCTCTTTATCTTATTTTTGAAATGCTGTCCATTTTTAAATTTATTTTTAGGTATTGTGGACAAAATGTGTATCTACATCCAAATAGCTAAAGAAATGCCAACTTTAACTTTAACTTTGCTGTTTGTTGTCTTATTCTATGAATTATCTATAAAATAGATAACGTTTATTGGTAGGGTAATCAGTATAAAAATGCTTAAAATGAAATTTTATAAAAAATTAAGGCACCCCTTAAAATGAAATTTGTGTAGTATCAAGGGAAAACAATAACTTCCAAGCCTTTGACCTGCCATTCAGATACATATGGCCTGAGGCTAAAGGAAGAAGAACAAGTAGAGAAAAGGAGAAATTCTTCACGTAAACACACAGGAGACTTCCAGACAGTTCCCTGATGTGAAGACAAGAGGATACATGCATTCTAAGATTATGCTCTAATAACCAGTCATTTAATAGATAGACACATGGGGACATAATGGGAACTGTTACACACATATCACAGTATTAATGGTGACCCCATTTTTAGATTATGTTTTCTATATTTTTAAGATAATTGCTGATATTTTCATATCATGACATTTTGCTATAGATACAATTTTGCAGCACAACGCAAATGCTGGTTAAAGAGGTGTTATATTTGACCGGTTTATTTGTAGGAGAGTTACAAAGCTCTCATGATCTTTGGTCTTCTCACTTTTTCCAATGTGAAAGGAAATCTTGAAAAACCCAAAGGTTGTAGATCTTGTTTTTAAAAAATCAAAGTTTCATTTCTCATTCTTTTAAATATTGCTTGTGAGATCTTGGGAATATCTTTTTCTATCTTGGAGCTACAGTTTCTTCATCTATGAAATAATACATCATTCTTTTATGGAGAATGGGCCACAGTAGCACTATGTGAGTGCTCAGTGTGTATTGAGTTGTTTCACTATGTAAAAGCTGGTTCTCTGTTATTCAACACCATAATGGGCATTGATTGCCTTAAATATCTCCAAAATTGTGTGACAACTTACTCCATAAAATTATATGTTACGCTACTTTAAAAAATTCACAACCAAAAGTTGTGATTTAATTTTCTAAACCTAAAAGATGCTTCCCCTATTTAGTGTTATTTTGGCATCTGTAATCAACCACTTTCCTTCTACTTACAGTTCTTAAATTATGAATTCAGAGAACTAATGGGACTGATATTTCAGCAGATGGTTTAGTCCTAGAGTTTCATCTGAGTCTGAGATTTTTAGGTTCCTTGGCAGAATAAAAGCTATAGCTGTTTGCTCCAAATTTAGACATAATAATTTAAATAAAGAAGAGTGATCTGATTGAAGTGATTCTAAGAAGCAATTATAAAATATATTAAGCATTAAGAATACTTGATAATTGTCAGAATTTGTAAATAAAATCAATAAACTAAAGGGAGTGTAAAATATAAGAAAATCTACAAATCTCCTGACTTGTTAAAAAGGCTAGTGTGTGATGATTTTTCTGAATTATCAGATGATGGTCTCTGACCACTACTTAGAGAGGAGAATAAGAAATGAGTTGAATTAGCCTCTACAGCTGCAGCTATGGGATGCAACCAAAACAGATTTATGAATAGTGATGTTATATTTAAGAATCAAAAAGTTACTTAATTTTTTAACACATAGAAATAGAAAGATTTATAGAAATATATATTGAGAGAGTTTATTGTATAATCTCACTGACCCCTGTCCCCCATCCTAAATGCATAATCCTGAGAATTGAAATTTTTACTTCAAATTTAAAAATGGATTTTTATTTATATTAATTTTTCTCTTCCAACTGAGCCAAAAAATTAATTATAAAATATTTTGTGCCCTGCACTGGGCTCCATGCTGATGATGAAGAGCCTCCTTAGGATTCTCTCTCTCTTTCTCTCTCTGCTCCTCCCCTGTTTGAGGGCAATCTCTCTTTCTCACTCTCTCTTCTACCATAAATAAATAACTTAAAAATATTTAATTATATTTAATTAAGCACAGGACCTGTGCTTCTTTCTAAGGCTGGGTCCAAGGCAATCTCATATGAGTGTGAGAACTTTCATAGGTCTCCTAATCAACCACTTTCCTTTTATGATAGGGTCTGTCAGTCACATCCTGACACCCTGGAGACTGACATCTCTTCCCCACCCTGCTGTATGAAACTAAATATATACAAAGGTCAACATATTGGTTTTTCTTTCCAAACAGAGTGCATTCATGGGAAAATTGGGAGCTTTATAGGTTCTCAACTACATATCCCATATATTAGAACATTTCACCATCATGAAATCATCAACACTTATCTTCCAGTGTGAAAAAGACTGCTCAAATAAAAAGCCCATGTGACTGAACTGGCTTCAGACCAAGACCAGTCAAAAAACTCTAAGCTACACGCTAGTGAAGAGACTTCCACAAGAATTGGAAATGAGTTAGATGAGTATTGATGCTGTCCCCTAGGAGCATGGCTACATTACTGTCATTGTTGTTTAGCTAATATATTAACAATTGAATCTGTCATATGTAGGTTCTTTGAGAGGGTCAAAGTATAATATAATAAAAGTCTAGGCTATATGAAAAATTGTGTAGTTTATTGTTTAAATAAAGACAGCTGCTAAAACTCTAACTGAATGAGTATTCAAATACCTGTGCTTTTGAGTAATATGTCAACCTCTTCCTTATATGCGGCTTAGTTATTTTCTTTTGAATCCTACCTTTGACAATATTTGGTTTTAGATTTAGAAAATTGTGGACTTCTTGATTATCTTAAAAGAGACCTTATTTCGTCCCTACATATTTTTTCTTCTTTTTTCTCAGCGGCATTATTTTTCATGCTCTCATCAAGGTATACCCTAAAATATGACTTATTTTGTTTTCTTTCGTAGCATACCATAAAAAAAAGTGAACTTCATAAAACTGTTTGTGGCCTGGCCATTTTTTTTTTGGTCTACTTTCATTGAAATGGAATGAAATATATCCTCTGCAGTGTAATCTTATATTTTAATATGCATATACATAGTGACAGAGTTAGGCTTTTCATTACAGAGTTAAAACTAAAATTTTGGTCATATTAAATAATAAGAGTTGCACACTCGGCATTTATTTGTTATTTTATTAATAATAAGCTTCTCTCTGCAGCGAAGAACATCTGAATATCTGCCATTTAGTAAATTTCATGTGGTAAGTTCCTCAGTATCACTTAGTTGAGTCCACATTGCAGATTTATGTGCAATCTGTATATATGAATGCCTAATACAGGGTCACAGTGGCATAGGAACTAGTATTTAGTGTTCTTAAATTCCAATAAATAATAAAAAAAGAATTACAGTGAACATGATAAAGAATTATTTTTTCATAATCCTTTTTTGTTTGTTTATTAATTCTATATTTTCTTAAATTTCTCTTTTTTTTAATGTTTATGTATCTTTGAGACACACACACACACACACAGAACAGGAGAGGGGCAGACAGAGAGGGAGACACAGAATCAGAAGGAGGCTCCAGGCTCTGAGCTGTCAGTACAGAGCCTGACACAGGCCCAAACACAGGAACTGTGAGATCATGACCTGAGCTGAAGTTGAATGCTTAACCGACTGAGCTGCCCAGGCATCCCCAAATTTTTTAAATGTTTATTTATTTTTAAGAGATAGATAGAGTGTGAGTAGGGGAGGGGCAGAGAGAGACATGGACACAGAATCTGAAGCAGGCTCCAGGTCTGAGACATCAGCACAGAGCCTGATGGGGGATTCAAACTCATGAACCAGGAAATCATGACCTGAGTAGAAGTTGCCAACTGAGACACCCAGGTGTCCCCATTAATTCTGAATTTTGGGAGGTCCAGTGGTTCTGGTAGGGGAAGAGGTGTATAGAAAAACACTGGGCAAGTATAATTTAGAAAAAGTAACAAATTTTATAAAATTTTTGACTAGTTGTTTTTGAAATATACATTTCACTGAAAACTCTAAATATGTTTATATATTTGTCCCTTGTAAAGTTAACTCATTTCATTTAAATCAGATTTAAAATCTCTCCTTTTTGATCTTCTCCCCCACTACCACCAAATACTGAAAAAATGATGGCAACAAAGACATATTTTAGTTTGTTAATTTTTTAATTGTGACAGGAAAGAATTGAGGTAAGGGGTGTCAAATTTCCTTAATGGAAACACTAACAGAAAACTCTGGATTATTAGGAAAGTCTCTCTTCATGCATGTGTACACACATACCCTGTAAAAATAGAAAAAGAAAAATAAGAAAGAAAGAAAGAAGGAAAGAAAGAAAGAAAGAAAGAAAGAAAGAAAGAAAGAAAGAAAGAAAGAAAGAAAGAAAGAAAGATACAACACCAATAACTAGATTTGAATACTTCCCTGGGAAAACAGGTTGATGGTCTAGTAGTCATTTTGAAAATGCTTCACTATGTGAATCATTAAATTTTGTGTTAATGTAGGCTGTAAGGTCAAGATAATTAAAAACTGTTTCCTTGGAAAGGACTTACAATGATTATGTATTTCTAAAAATCTAAACAACTTCTGTTTAAAGAATATTAAAATAAATTTAAAATTTTTAATTAAAAATGAGTTTTAAAATAAGTTATTTTTATTATTCATAGTAATGAGAAGCAGAATTTAATAACATAGCTGAAAATATCAAATGGCTTTTAAAACCAGATGAAAACATCTTTAACATAGAAATTCTAGTTAATTGTTCAGGGCTACTACCTGTTGAAAAAATTTGTTNTCTCTCCTAGAAATAAATAAAAATATTAAAAAAAAAAAGAAAAAATTTGTTAATGTCAGATACAATGAGGTAATGAGAAAATTGCATAACTCTTTTGAACTATATTTGTACAACTCAGAATAACAATTCACAAATAAAGAATACATATTTATTGAAGCATTTCAAGGCTATCAAGAGAGAGTCTGGTATTTTAATTTGCTCACATAAACTATAATTTTCTTTACAAAAACTTTTTAATGTTTATTTATTTTTGAGAGACAGAGAGAGATAGAGCATGAGCAGGAGAGGAGCAGAGAGAGAGGGAGACACAGAATTAGACGCAGGCTCCAGGCTCTGAGCTGTGAGCACAGAGCCCAACTAGGGGCTCAAACTCATGAACTGCAAGATGATGACGTGAGCAAAAGTTGGATGCTTAACTGACTGAGCCACCCAGACACCCCTAAACTATACTTTTCTATGCAAGTGTAATCAAGTCTAGATAATACTAAGACAGTCCTTGTCCTATTTACTATATATATTTGAATTTGCTAAAATTAAATTTCATTTTTAAATTCCCCTTTTTAAAGATTTTACTCTTTGCCACATGTTGACTTACTCAGTTACTAAGCTGTAAAATTTTGCCACATAAAAATGCATAAGCATAAGTTTAGGAGTGATATTCATCTTCTGAATTATCTAAAATTATATATTTTAAACCCAGAATTTAACCCACACATATACAGTCACTTGAACAAATATTCCCTTCAATAAATGATGTTAGGAAAACTGGATAACCACATATAAAGAATGAATGCCCATCCACAAAATATCTCACCCCATACACACACATAAACACAAAAAGAATTAAAGACTTAAAAGTAAAACCTGAAATTGTAAAAACTCCTAGAATAAAATAGAGGATGGAAAGGCTTCTTTACATTTGTCTTGGCAATTTCTCACATGTGACAGCAAAAGCACAAGCAACAAAAGCAAAAATAGACAAGAACTATGTCAAACTTAAAAACCCCTGCACAGCAAAGGAGATGATTGACAAAATAGGCCGATTTCTCCTATGGAATGGGAGAAAATATTTGAAAGCCATATATTTGATAAAAAGTTAAGTTCCAAAATATATGAGGTAAGAAACTCCTAAAACGCAATGCTCAAAATAAAACAAAATAACCCTGTTTTAATGGTGGCAAAAGGGCTTGAATATACATTTGTGTTTTTCCACAGAATACATACAAATGGCCAAAAGCTACATGAATTGATGCTCAACATCACTAATCATTAGGGAAATGCAAAATCAAACCACAATGAGATATAACCTCACAATTGTTAAGGTGGGTATTATGAAAATTAAAAAAAATAATAATGATATTGATGATGATATGGAAAATTATAACACTTTTTAAAATTGGAGTGAATGTAAAATGTAAAACAATATGGTAGTTCCGGGGCGCCTGGGTGGCTTAGTCGGTTAAGCGTCCGACTTTTGCTTAGGTTATGATCTCGCGGTTCGTGGGTTCGAGCCCCGCGTCGGGCTCTGTGCTGACTGCCAGCTCAGAGACTGGAGCCTGCTTCAGAGTCTGTCACTCCCTCTCTCTCTGACCCTCCCCTGCTCACGCTGTCTCTCTCTCTCTCCTAGAAATAAATTTAAAAAAAAACATTAAAAAAAACCCAAAACAATATGGTAGTTCCTGAAAAAATTAAACATAGAACTGTAATATGATCCAGCAATCTCACTTCTGGATATTTATCCAAAAGAATTGAAACCAGATCTTGAACAGATATCTGTACACTTATGTTGATAACAATAACTCCTAATAGCAAAGTTTCAAAAAGAATTCAAATGATCATCATGGATGAGTGGATAAAGAAAATGTGATATGCCAATATTACTCAGCCTTTAAAAAAAAGTTAAATGCAGTCCTAGGTGACAACATATATGAACCTAGAGGATATTATGCTAAGTGTATAAGCCAGTCACAGAAAGACAAATACTGCATGATTCCACTTATATGAGATAACTAACATAGTCATACTCATAGAAATCAAAGAGTAGAATGGTGGTTGTCAGCACAAGTATGGAAGGGGAATTATGGAGCTATTTAATTAAGGTTTCAGTCATGCAAGAAGTAATATTTCTAGATATCAGCAGTATAGCATAATGTCCATAGTCAACGATACGTATTATGCACTTAAACTTTAAGAAATTAAATCTCATGTTTTCTCACTACAAGAAAAAATAAAAGACAAAAGGGAACTTTGGGAGGTGACAAACATGTCTATTAATTTGATTCTGGTGACAGTTCCATATGTAGGTATATGTCCAAATTCATCAAATTATATACATTAATGTGTACAGTTTTTTTGTACATCAATTATATCTTCCCAAAGCTGTTCTGAAAAATATATTTATTGGTTTATATACATCATGTTTCTGTTGATATACAACATAAAGAAAACAAGTTGAAAACAAGAAAGCATGATTAGAAAAGAAATAGAAGACATAGGATATTATGTTATTTTAAAAATTATTTAATGGAACTACCCCATGACCTAGAAATTGCGCTGCTAGGTGTTTATCCAAGGGATACAGGTATGCTGTCTTATATATATATAAAAACACACATACATACATACAAATATATATACACATATATACATACATATACATATATATGTATATATATACATATATACATACATACATACACACACAATGGAGTATTACTCAGCAATCAAAAAGAATAAAATCTTGCCATTTGCAACTATGTGGATGGAACTAGAGGGATTTATACTAAGCAAAATTAATCAGAGAAAGACAAATGTCATATGACTTCACTCTTATGAAGACTTTAAAATACAAAACAGAAGAACATAAGGGAATAGAAGCAAAAATAATATAAAAACAAGGATAGTGACAAAACCGTTAAGAGACTCTTAAATATGGAGAACAAACAGTGAGTTACTGGAGGGGTTGTGGGAGGGTGGATGGGCTAAATGGGTAAGGGATATTAAGGAATCTACTACTGAAATCATTGTTGCACTATATGCTAACTAAATTGGATGTAAATTAAAAAATAGATTACATAAAAATAAAGATTTTATTATAATAGAATTTTAATATGGATACATA
This sequence comes from Crocuta crocuta, assembly GCF_008692635.1. Classification (NCBI taxonomy): domain Eukaryota; kingdom Metazoa; phylum Chordata; class Mammalia; order Carnivora; family Hyaenidae; genus Crocuta; species Crocuta crocuta. The sequence goes on along the minus strand of NW_027533339.1, from coordinate 3,864,982 downwards.
TTTTAGTTGAAAGGAGTTAATTTAATAACTACATTGTTCACACCACTTAATATGAATCACACATATATAGAGTTATATTTATTAATATACCTAATATTATTTGATTACTAACACTCTGGAAAGTACTATCATAGACACTGGGAATGATAGAAAATGACTTGAATTAAGACTTTTTTTTAAAATGTTTATTTCTGAGAGAGAGAGAGAGAGACAGCATGAGCAGGGGAGGGTCAGAGAGAGAGGGAGACACAGAATCTGAAACAGGCTCCAGGCTCTGAGCTGGCTATCAGCACAGAGCCCGACGTGGGCTTGAACCCACGAACTGTGAGATCATGATCTGAGCCGAAGTCGGACGCTTAACCGACGGAGCCACCCAGGCGTCCCAAATTAAGACTTTCAAGATGATCACAGAGCAGAAGGACTATAGGCTCATTTTGTCCCAGGAGCACAACTACACAAGTAGATAATCATCAAATCATCCTAAATAGCCCAGAATGTAACCTGAAGACTGACAGAACAAACTCCATAACTAAAGGGTGAGAAGAGGCCACACTGAAGAAGATAGAAAGTGTGGAGATGTGACTTAGGGGAGAAATGAATGATGGATGATGAAGAGAGGAGGGATCCTGGTCACAGAGAAGAGTGAAAGAGAAGAGTTCATAGGGGAATGCACAGGGGAACATTTCCTCTGAAGCTAATAACTTGGAAAATGAGAGGCTCAATTTCATGAGTTAATGCAACCAGTGGGGCTTAAAATCTGAAGTTAAAAGTCAATGGTTTTGGCTGAGATAGAGCACTGCACTGTTCCTAGAGAGAAGGCATGCAAACAACAAGGTGGGAGATTGGGGTAGATACCTTGGAAACAAAGACCTGAAAAATACCTGAGGCATACAGAAGGGATGTTATTTGCTATTCTATGAGCACTTCCCTGAGAGGCAGCTTTCATAGAGACATCTCTCCTGGAACAGAGGAGATGGATGGCACCATTTTCTTCCCCTCTCCCCTCAGCATAAACACGGAGCCACCTGAGGGATGCAGCTCAGCCTGGACACTGACTGCCTAACTTCCTTACACCAAGCACCAAACCTCTGTGCTCTTGTCTTCTTAGTCAAGCTTGCCTCAGTCCCAGCACAGCAAGCCCTTACCCCAAAGACCAGCAAAAACCTCTGTCCACAACAGATCTCCCAACTAGAGAGTTATGCAGGGCTTCAATTCTGATAGAGTTGGTGCCAGATCTCATTTCAGAAGTAGACCAGAGACAGTTAAAATGTGCCACATTCAGGCCAGGGACCAAACACTGCCCACAGCAGGCAAGGAGAATCTCTGCAGATGACTAACCTGAAGGATAGAGCAGATGAAACAGAGCAGCACAACACATGTAACACACACCAGAGACACTCCCTGGACACTACATGATCCTTCTTCATAAGGCCATGGCTTCCAAGAATAGGAGACATAACTGATTTCTCTAACACAGAAGAAGCAAAAGACTTAGACAAAATTCCAAGATGGCAGAATTTTATTCAAATCAAAGAAGTCCATGACTAGAGATCTAGTAAAAGAGATAAAAATAACATGCCTGATGGAGACTTTAAAGCAAAAATCATAAGAATATTCACTGGGCTTGAGAAAAGAATACAAGACATCATGGAGACTCTTACCATAGAGTTCAAAAAGAATCAATCAGAGATGAAGAGTACAATAAACAAGATTGGAAACAGGCTTGATGCAGTGAACAGCAGACTGGAAGAAGCACAGAAACAAATCAGTGACCTAGAACACAAATTAATGGAAAATAATGGAACTAAACCAAAGAGAGAATGCAACTTAGAATAGACTTAGGGAACTCAGTCACTCTATCAAACATAATAATATTCTTATTGTAAGAGTCCTAGAAGAAGAAGAGAGAGAAAAGGAAGAGAACATTTATTTGAGTAAATAATGGTGGAAAACTTACCTAATCTGGGAAAGAAAAAAAGATTTTCAGATCCAGGAGGCACAGAGAACTCTCATTAACATCAACAAATGTGGGGCAACAACAAGGAATATTGTAATTAAACTTGAAATATATAGTGATTAAGAAAACATTTAAAAGCAGCAAGACAAAAGAAGTCCTTAATTCATAAAGGAAGACCCATAAGGCTAGCTGGAGATTTCTCAACAGAAGCATGGCAAGCCAGAAGGGAATCACATGATATATTCAAAGTTCAGAACAGGAAAAATTTGCAGCCAAGATTACTCTCTCCAGCAAGGCTATCACTCAGAAGAGAAGGGGAGTTAAAGAGTTTCCCAGACAAATGAAAGCTAAAGGAGTTCATGACCATTAAAACAGCCCTGCAAGAAATGTTAAAGAGGACACTTTGCTTGGTAAAGAAAGACCAAAAGTGACGAAGACTAGAAAAAGTCAGATAAAATCTCCAGAAACAATGACAAAACACATAATAAAATGGCAATAAATACATATATGCCAATAATTAGTTTGAAAGTAAATGTATTAGTGCTCTAATCAAAAGACATAGGGTCTCAGAATAGATAAAAAAAATTAAGACTCATCTATATGCTATCTGTAAAAGACTCATTTTAGACTTAAAGACACCTTGAGATTGAAAATGAAGGGGTAGAGAAATGTTTATCATGCAAATGGATGTCAAAAGAAAGCCAGAGTAACAACACTTATACTGGACAAACTAGACTTTAAAACAAAGAATGTAAAAAGAGAAAAAGAAGACATAAAAAAGACAATCCAACTAGAAGACCTAACAATTATAAATATTTATGCCCCCAATGTGACATCACACAAATATAGAAAACAATAACAAATATAAAGCAACAGTTGAAAACAACACAATACTAAGACTCCATTTACATCACTGTACACATCACCTAAATAAAAAATAAACAAGGCAACAATGGCTTTGAATGAAAAGCCAGAAAAGAAGGACTTAACATTTTATTCAGAATATTCCATCCTAAAAGAGCAGAATACACATTTTTTCCAAGTGTATGTAGAACATTTCCCAGAATAGATCACATATTGCAGAATAGATCACCTGTTGCAAAACAGGCCTCAACATTACAACACAGGTAAAATCATACCATGCATCTCTTCTGACAATGCTATGAAACTAGAAATCAACCAAAAGAAAAAAATTGGAAAGTCTACAAATATATGGAGGTTAAACAATATGCTGCTAAACAATTAATGGGTCAACTAGGAAATCAAAGAAGACATAAATATATATACTAACACAAGTGAAAATGAAAACATAATGATCCAAAATCTTTGAAATTCAGCAAACATGGTCTTAAGAGGTAAACACATAGCAATACAGGCCTACCTCAAGAAGCAAGAAAAAAATCTCAAATAAATAACTTGAGACCTAAAGCAGCTAGAAAAGAACAAAGCCTAAAGCCAGCAACAGAAGGAAATAATAAAGATTAGATGTGAAATAAATGATACAGAAACTAAATTAGCAATAGAATTGTACAATCTGTTCAATAGATGTGGAAAAAGCAATTGACAAAGCACAACATCTATTCATGATTAAAAACCCTCAACAAAGTAGGTTAAGGGAATATATAACCTTAACAAAATAAAGGCCATATATAAAAAACCTGCAGCTAATATCATCTACAATGGGGAAAAACTGAGAAATTTTCCTGTGTTCAGGAACAAGACAGGGATGTCCACTTGCATCACTTTTATTCAACATAATACTGGAAGTCTAGCCACAGCAATCAGAAAACAAAAAGAAAGAAATAATCCATTGGCAATGAAGGAATAAAACTTTCACTATTTGCAGATGATGTTATACTTTATATAGAAAACTCAAAAAACTCCACCCCAAAACTGCTAGAACTGTTAAAAATATTCAGTAAAGTCACAGCATACAAAATCGATGTGCATTTCTGTTCCATTTCTATATACCACTAATAAGGCAGCAGAAAGATAAACTAAGGAATCAATCAAATTTACAGTTGCACTTTGGGGTGTCTGGGTGACTCAAGTGATTAAGTGTCTGACTCTTGGTTTTGACTCAGGTAATGATCTCATGGTTTGTGAGATAGAGCCCCATATCAGGTTCTGCAATAACAACATGGAGCCTGCTTGGGATCTCTCTCTCTCAAAAATAAATAAATAAACTTAAAAATAATTTACAACTGCACCAAACACAATAAAATATCTAGAAATTAACCTAATCAAAGAGGTAAAACTTTGCATTCTAAGAGTTATGAAACACTGTTGAAAGAAATTGAAGATGACAGAAAGAAATGGAAAAATATTCCATGCTTATGGATTAGAAGAAGAAATATTGTTAAAAAGTCTATCCTACCCAGAACAATCAACACATTTAATACAATATCAAAATAACACTAAGGTTTTTCATAGAACTAAAACAAAAGATCCTAGAATTTGTGTGGAATCACAAAAATCCCCAATAGCCAAAGCAACCTTGAAAAAGACAAACAAAGCTGAAGATAGCACAATTCCCAACTTCAAGTCATATTACAAAGCTGTAGTAATCAAAACAGTGTGATACTGGCACAAATAAATAGACACATTGGTCAACATAACAGAATTGAAAACCCAGAAATGGACCTACACGGACATGGTCATTAATTCTCGACAAATCAAGAAAGAATATCCAATGACACAAATAAAGTTCTTCAACAAATGGAGCTGGAAAAACTGGAGAGCCACATGCAAAAGAATAAAATGGGACCACTTTCTTACACCAAACACAAAAATAAATTCAAAGTGTATTAATGACTTAAATGCTATACCCAAAACTATTAAGATTCTAGAGAAGAATATAGGCCATAACCTCTTTGACACTGACTGTAGCAACTTCCTTCTAATATGTGTCCTGAGGCAAGGAAACCAAAACAAAAATAAACTATTGGGACTTCATCAAAATAAAAGCTTCTTCACAGTGAACACTCAACAAAATGAAAAGGCATCCTACAAAATGGAGAAGATATTTGTAAATAACATATTCGAGAAAGGGTTAGTATCCAAAATATGCAATGAATTTACACAAGTCTCAACCAAAAAACAACTCAATTTAAAAATGGGCAGAAGACACAAATAGACATGTTTCCAAAGAAGACATCTAGATGGCCAATAGACACATGAAAAGATGCTCAACATCATTGGTTATCAGGGGAATTCAAATCAAAACTACAGTGAGATATTACCTCACATCTACCTGGGTGGCTAAAATAAAACAAACAAACAAAGAAACAGTAGATGTTTGTGAGGATGTGGAGAAAAAAGAACCCTCTTGGTGGGAATGGAAACTGGTGCAGTCATTCTGGAAAACAGTATGGAATTTCCACAAGAGCTAAAAATAGAACTACTTTATAATTCAGCAATTGCAGTACTAGGTATTTACCCAAAGAATACATAAATACTAATTCAAAGGAATACATGCATCCCAATGTTCATACCAGCATCATCTACAATAGCCAAATTATGGAAACAAGGTCAAATGGCCATTGACTGATGAATGGGCAAAGAAGAGGCAATGTATATATACAATAGAATATTATTCAAACCATAAAAATAATGAAACCTTGCCATTTAATATTTTTATGTTTTTTATTTATTTCAGAGAGATAGAGAGAGAGAGAGTGAGCAGGGGAGCATCAGAGAGAGAGGGAGACACAGAACCTGAAACAGGCCCCAGGCTCTGAGCTAGCTGTCAGCACAGAGCCCGACACGGGGCTTGAACCCACGAACCGTGAGATCATGACCTGAGCCGAAACTGGACGTTTAACCAACTGAGCCACACAGGTGCCCCAAAACCTTGCCATTTACAATGGCATGGATGGAGTGAGGGAGTGTTATTCTAAGTAAAATAAGTCAGCCAGAGAAAAACAAATACCATATGATTACACTCATATATGCAATTTAAGAAACAAAACAAATGAGCAAAGTGAAAAAAAGAAAAGAGAGAAGTTAACTGAAAAATAAGCTCTTAACTATAGAGAACAAACTGATGGTTATAAGAGAGGAGTTGGATGGGGCCATGGGTTAAATATGTGATGGGGATTAAATGCTGCAATGAGCACTGGGTGCTGTGTGAAAGTGTTGAATCAATATATCTGAAACTAATATTACACTGTATGGTAACTAACTGGATTTTTTTTTTAAATTCTAAAAAAATAAAAACCAAAAAACATATGACCTCGATTAGGACTCAGGGCTTAAAGAATCTAATGGAGGATCTCCTTCATTGAACAATAGATCTAGGCTATAGTATAGATAATCAAAATAGCACTGCAATTGTAGAGGTAATAAGTTCCTCAAAGGATGTATATACAGAGATCATAGAAATTCAGAGACAAATGAAACTACTATGAACAGGGGGAAAAAGGAAGGATATCACTAATTCAGTATTATTTGATCTTTGTGTCCAAGGTTAGGTAGAATTTGAATATATGCATATTTAGGTTAAAAACATAGCACTTAATAAGAAACATCGCAAATACAGACACATGTAGGTAAGCAGAAAAGCAAGTGAGGTTTATTGTGAAGAGCATAGGTCATTCAATCAATGCAGAGATATATAGATATAATTATGAAGAGTAATAATGGAAATACATGTCAGGGCTAGATTATAGAAGTTGTGGAAGGCCAAGATAAAAATATTAAATCACATATTTTGAATAATCATGAATATTTATTAGGAAAGGACTGTCAAAATTAACTTGGAAGACCATGTAACAAAAAAGAGAGAGAGAGAGAGAGAGAACACTAATTAGGAGTCTATTGTTATCCAACTATTAAAAAGCGAATTTTGGGAAAAAACTCCGAAAGTGAAAAGACAAGGTCAGAATCTTGATTTATTTACATGATGTACTGGAAAAATTGGAAATTTATTTGAAATGGATAAAAAAAACCAAAGATTTTGAAATGTATGCTTCAAATTCTATAGTTATTTCATTAATAGAACAAATCCTGGAAGGTGATATTCAAAATATTCCCTAACTGCTAAGGGATGACTACTAATCATATGCAATGGGTAATGGTTTATGGGTTATACTGTTGGCTCCAGCTTTGCATTTCATGCAGAGGAAGATGGTTGAAGGGGAAGAAAGTGCAGTAAGTGTTCAGGATTCTCAAGGTTATTAAAGTTTGAGTTGTTCATGGGATATCAAATTGGACATGTCCTCTAATCACATACTAATGGAGAATAGCACTCCATAATCTGGTATATTTCATTGAAACCAGTGGAAAATTGAATTCAGTTATAAAGAGGGACAATCTGAGCTGTAAGTTACAAAACACTCTCAAGCAGTTATTGACAGTAAAACATTCCAGAAATATTTCAGCTGTATACACTAAGGAACATGGCAACCCCAAATTTTTGGTGGGGGATTAAAATACATTGTATTCTTGTTCTAAAGAACTCATGGTATATTAGGTGAAGTACTTATGATTATACATCTTCATTAAGACAAAGAACACAATGTAGTGTGTATAATGGAAGAAATATACAATTTTAATTTGTATGCATTTTCCTGAAAATTTTAGATATGTAAGCTTAGGTATGATAATTGATGCTTAAATACTCTGGGGCACTCTTTCCTCCCATAAAAGATATGAAAAGTAATATCCTTAAGGGTTGGTATTTAAGGTTAAAGTGGATAATAAATGTAAAGGACTTTCAACACAAATGCCAGAGTAGTTTCACCATAAAATCCGATAGTTACTATGTCATGCTAAAGCAGCAGATGGATTTCCATTATGTTATAATATATGCTTGAGAATGGTCTGACTTAAAGTATATTTTATAGGTAATCAACAGTAATTTTGGCGGGTGTCAGAGTGTGTATCAAAGTGAAAGGAAATATTCTGTCTGATTGGCTGAAATCAACATGCTCTATGTGGTTGGTGTGACTGTCTTTTAGAAAAACATGAAATATTTTCTAAAACAATGTGGACCATAAAATCAACCGTTGTTTCAGTATCACCAGCACAAAAGTCACAAGGGCAGAGGAACTAAATTCTAGGCTTTAAAAAGTCAAGAATGGCTTAATCAACATATATCCCATGATTTTTAATGCCTGATAAGCAATATTCTTTTAGATGCAGTAACAAAGTATCCTCTTAATTTGAAGTCACTCTTTCATAAATATTAAGACCCTTAGAAAACATTCTTCCTTTTGCAGAAAGTTGCATATTGTACTGATTTATGAGAAAGTAGCTTGACAGAAATTATGCACCTCTTAAGGCAGTAACCTCAGTGTGGGAGAACAATTTAAAACAACACTAAGCATATTGCACTTTAAGAGTAATAAACATCACTGTTTTATTGTCATTAAACCAATGAAAATATGACTAACTGCCTGTCAATTTGAATGGATTCAAAGGGCAAAAATTCCTTTTTTTAAACATTTGTAATCCAAGACAAATTTTTTCTCCACTCATGAACTAAACTTGAAACACTTATATAGCAGAGAATCTCTTGTATGAAATGTACTGAATTTTAGGCCAATGAAAGACCTGCAAATTAAATGCCCTTTTTTCTTGAATCAAAAGTATACTAAGATTCATTCATTCAAGTTTCATTTCTGGAGCATACATGATTATTTTAAATATCTTGTAAGGGTTCAAGTATTTCACAATTTGATTCACTATACACTTATATCTCTTCGTAAAGGATTTTCCATGCTTTTGTTTTTTTTAAATTATTTTTAATGCTTTATATATTTTTGAGATACAGAGAGAGACTGTGTGAGCAGGAGAGGTTCAGAGAGAGAAGGAGACACAGAATCTGAAACAGGTTCCAGGCTCTGAGCTAGCTGTCAGCACAGAGCCCCACGCGGGGCTCGAACCCACAAACCGTGAGATTATGACCTGAGCAGAAGTCGGATGCTTAACCAACTGAGCCATCCAGGAGCCCCTCCATGCTTTTGTTAAGAACTTTGAAGGAAACCATAACCAGTGAGAGTAAATCAGAGATAGATGCAAGAAACTATATGCAAGAAAAATTTGTTTCTAACCCATTTTAGAAATAATTGAAAATAAGTGAAAAGTAATTTGATATAATAAATTTATGAGATAATTTATGATAGCATATCTCTTGAGAAATGGCGGATCTTTGAATATACTTTGGCTCTGTGGACATACAGATTTGACAGTGGCCTTAAAGTTACTTTCATGTGACTGAAGCCATGTGTGGACCAGAGGGTATATTACTAATTTAAAAAAAAATGTTGGCTTGGGGCGCCTGGTGGCTCAGTTGGTTAAGCGCCCGACTTAGGCTCAGGTCTTGATCTCACGGTTCGTGGGTTCGAGCCCCGCATCGGGCTCTGTGCTGACAGCTAGCCTAGAGTCTGGAACCTGTTTAGGATTCTGTATCTCCCTCTCTCTCTGATCCTCCCCTGTTCATTCTCTCTCTCTCTCTCAGAAATAAATAAAAAAACAAAACAAAATGTTGGCTTTCTTTGTGTTTCTTAACAATAAATATGCAATTGTTTTTGATTCTATAGATAATTTAATGCATTTTTGTCAACTCTGATATATTTCCAATAATATAATCACCCACCTGCTAACACACAAGAGATTCACCTGGAGGTGGTAAGTCAGGCAGTATGTTCTTTCTTGTTTTCTTTGACCCATTGATTTGCCTAAGATCATAGAAGTAGATAAGAAAATGAGGATGGGATACTAGGTCTCCAAAGTCTCAATCTTCTGCTGTTTCATGGTGTTCGGAAAACACAGTTGCAAGTAAAAAACTTCTGAGAAATAGCTTAATTTATTCTTTAAAACCTGGACATGTTCATTGAATCTAGTCATTTTTTATTTGAATCTGTTTAGTAAAGCATCATATGTGCATTCTGTTTGCATTTTGTCATTCCATGGTGAATTTCTTCTTTTCACATATTGCTCATTATCTCACTTACTACATCAGAATTCTAAGCATCTCAAGTGGCATTTTGTTCAGGGATTATAACTGTAAGCGTGTTCCCTGGTCTTACACTGAACATCCTTTTTTAAAATATCTTTTCATGTGCCATTCAGTTGTTGCAGAGGTACTCACCATTTAGGACACTTCTATCAACTTTTGCTAATAATACGTGACCGCAATCTTAAATAGTTTATAAGACTCTTATATTTGTATCCCTAGGACCAGCTGTAACAGGTGTGATGTGTAAAAACGATTATTTTTATTTTCCTTTAAGGATCTGTATGTTGGTTTAAGAAACTTAAAATTGTGATATATGATACAGAAAATGGTATCTTACATAAAATGGAGATATTTTAAGTTTATCTGTTGATGATAGTTTACCATATTGGACTCTGACTTAAGTTGCATTTCCTAGAAGCAGCCTCATGTGGGGATTCATGTTCAAGTGCTATATTAAATGCTATTTTCCAGAGAAGGGGAGTGAAGGAAACCAGATGAGTCAGCAGGCCAAAAGGCAGCAAGAAGATGATCTCAGTGGCAGAGAGAGTACCACAGATGTAGTTCCATCCAGCATGTGACACGGGACTTGTCTTTTGTACACAGCTGGCTGAGGGTGAAGATGGAGAAGTCAATGTGCCCACCCAGGCAAGGTAGCCACCATTTGGTCATGGGAAATTCACCAGAAAAGGAGACAGTTGTGAGTTGTTACTGGGTAGATATAAAGAGCAGAAAAGGAGATTCAGGTAAACATGTAGAGCATCTAGGGAAGATTCTGTTCCAATGTTCTAAAATGATTGGAAATTTTATTTCAGCTTCTAATATTTGCTTTAAAATATAATTATTATCAGTTGTTGCTACCTCAGCAAGAAAGAAAATTTCTCTAAACTGAAATAATTACTTAAAATATATTATGTGAAAATTACAGACAAAAATTGTTTAATTTGCCTTCACCCACAGTAAAACAGTAGTTATATTAAAATCTTGCTTAAAGTGATTTTGCTCAAATTTTAGAAAAAATGTATACTTTGTGAATTATGTGTGTCTCCACTTTATTGTATCAAACATCACCAACTTATCAACTGAACAGTGAGACAGACACAGTATAACTGAGCAATTTACTGAATTTTTTCTTTCATCCTTTTTTCATTATGAAAATAGATTAGTTAGCATAGAAGAATTGATTATATTCTCTTTTATAGTTTATCTCAATTTAATAAATGTAAAATATATAGATGCAGGTTTGTGTCTTTTTGTCCTGCACTACTCAATGGTTAGGTCTAATCTTGCCCCAAAATGATCACTTATAAAGCTTTTTGGTTTGCACTTTTGTACTGGTTTAAAAGTTACTTGCCATTTTTTAATCAGTTTTAAGTACAATGTATTCTAGCTCTACATTTAAAACTATGGTACTTAACCTTCATATGACATCCAAAAGTTTCCTTCTCTATTATTCTTCCAAGTTTTTAAAAGTAGATATTTATTTTTAGTTTTTTAAATTTGCTCTTTTCATTTCTACAATTGCAGTTAAATTTCTAGTTTTTAAGATATCACATACAAGCCTTAACTTTTTTCTTCTTGTAAAGTTAGGAAATTTATGTTTCTTTCCTAAACCCGACCTTCTTTCTTCCACTACTTCAATTTTACTTGCTGAATTGTTTTTTTTTAATGCTTTTTTTTTGTTCTCTTTTGTTTTTTCTTGAGAGTCAGAGAGAGACAGCGCGAGCAGGGGAGAGTCAGAGAGAGAGTGTGATACAGAATCCTAAGACAGCCTCCAGGCTCTGAGCCAGCTATTAGCACAGAGCCCAACGTGGGGCTCAAACCCACGAACCATGAGATCATGATCTGAGCCGAAGTCAGATGCTTAACCGACTGAACCAGCCAGGCGCCCCATATTTGTTACATTCATAATGTCAAGGTATGGAATATTTACTTTAGGGTTACAAATGCAATTGAGCCATCTGTTGTTGGTACTTAAAGTGACTCAAATATAAAACAAAAAAAATTGCTCATGAGATGGTTATTAAGTTAAATGTAATTATTGACTGCTCAACACTGACTTGTTAATGCATAATCTTCCCAGGATCTTATAGAAAAAGCAAAATCATTTTATCAACATAGACCACTTCCAAAATGACGAATTAATCCAGAGTACCAGGAGAGTGGCTTTTCATTTCACTTTATATCCAACAACAGTTTCTTCGTGAAAGAAATTTAAGCAAAATGAAGCAAATTAAGGGTGCCTGGGATGGCTCAGTCCATTAGGCATCAGACTCTTGAGTTCAAGTCATGATCTCAAGGTTCGTGGGTTTTGAGCCCCTCATCAAGCTCTGCTCTGACAGTGTGAAGTCTGCTTAGATTCTCTCTCTTCCTGTCTCTCTACCTTTCCCCTCCTTTTACACATGCTCTCTGTCTCTCTGTCTCTCTCTCTCTCAAAATAAGTAAATAAACTTTAAAAAAAGTTGTTCTTTAAAACTAAAATGAAGCAAATTAGGCATAAAGGCATGAGCCTGATCACAGTCATGATGCAGATTTGCAGTATCTGGGAAATTTTCAAACATACTGGCTTAAATTTATAGATTTACATAAAACTAGTATTTCTTTCTTTTTTCCCTCCCTTACCCCAACTGGCTCCTGCCCAATACTTTCCAAGGAGTTCTACTATGCCTCCAGTATCATACAGAGCTACAATTGTCACTTCTTTAAAAAAATTATCTCATTTAGGGGCACCTGGATGGCTCAGTCAGTTAAGCGTCCCACTCTTGATCTGAGCTCAGGTCATGATCTCACAGTCATGAGTTTGAGCTTCACATAGGGATCTGTGCTAACAGCAAGGAGCCTGCTTGGGATTCTCTCTCTCTCTGTCTCTCTCTCTCTCTGCCCCTTTCCTGTGTGTGCCTTTTCTCAAAATAAATAAATTTTTAAAAATCTCATTTTAATAAGGAGAATGTTTTGTTTCTTTTCCATTATATTTTGCAGGTAGTTGACATAGTTATATTTAATATTTTAATCATTTATACATGATTAGTTTTTCTTTTTGTTAGAAATCATTTTATCTTAAGTCACATATATTTTTTCTAATGTTATTAAATCAATGTGAGACTTAATTTTGTTTTGAAATGATCATCACTGGTTCTTAATTTCAATATAAAATAGTATTAATTGGATTTGAGGGGTATAATCTTTGTCACTAAAATTTACCTTTGAAAGTTCAAAATCCAATGTATTCTAGTCTCTTATTAAAGCACAGAGACGTTAAATAACTTCTTTATGGACACACAGCAAAACAGGTGTATGCCAGAGTCTTGCTGCTCTACACCTTCTTTGTCATCCAGTGCTGCTAATGAAATCTGATACCAGTTTAATGATTTATTTTTAGGTAAATGAATCTTTGATTTTGAAAACTTTATGGATTATGGAAGTTCTAATAGAATATTTCCAGGTGTGGACATGTTTCCATTCTGCTTCACACTCAATATTCACATACTGCTATAGAAAAATCTATTCACTTCTCAAAAGTTATTATTATTATTATTTTAATAATTTCTCTGCTTGTATCCCTCTTATGCAACCATTTTCTCTATTCTTTTTTTATATGATGTTTATTATTTGAATATAAGGTATTCTGGACTGATCCCCTCTGTTTTTTTCTGATTATTCTCACCTCTGCATCTTTTTTCTGTTCTCTACACTGGAATTTTATTTTAAATTCATGCTCCAGAATTACTTTTATTCTACTCCTGAAAAATGTATTTCTTTAAAGATTCTAAGATATATTTTGCATTCCCTTAAAAGATGATTCAATTTCTTTTTTATATTATTTAATGTTTATTTATTTTTGAGAGAGACAGAGCGTGAGTTGGGAAGGGCAGACAGAGGGAGAGACACAGAACTCAAACAGGCTTCAGGCTCCGCGCTATCAACATAGAGCTGGATGAAGGGCTCAAACTCACATTTGCAAGATCATGAGCTGGGCCAATTTGGATGCTTTTAACTGACTTAGCCACCCAGGCACCCCTCAATTTCTTAGAGACCAGATATTATTTTTGAGCCTAGGTTCCTATGTAATACTTAAAAATTTTCTATGAACACAGGGATGAGAGACCAGCAAATGTGGACCAGGATTCCATATATAGTGTGCAAATTATTTAAACTCATTAAACTGTAGCATACTCCTGCTGTCTATGCTATCTGATTTAGACCTTAATCATTCTCAGGGATCTGCCAAAAAAAAAAAAAAAAAAAAAGACTAACATTTGGGGTGCCTGAGTGGCTCTGTTAGTTAAACATCTGACTTTGATTTGATCTCAGTTTAGATCTTGATCTCTAGGTCTTGAGTTTAAGCTCTGCATTGGGCATCGAGCTTACTTAAAAAACAAACAAAAAAGACTAACTTTTGAGGCTTTCTTATTAAGTATATATTTAGTTACAATGTTTTTTTATTTTGGCTCATCTCCTTTCCTTTTCCTTCTCTCCTACTCTATTCTTAACAAATATATTTGCTGTTGGTCACCAATAACCCATGTCACCTTCAATTATCAGGTCTACTGTATATTTATTCCTCTTTATACATAATTGACATTATTTCAGTGAGATATTTTGGAAGGGAGGAAATGTGAGAACATATAGTATTCATTTTTAAGTTATAAATCTGATACCTGAAAAAATTTTTGTTATAAAGGGTATATTTTAAAATTAATTCAAAAGTTGGGGCGCCTGGGTGGCTTAGTCGGTTAAGCGTCCGACTTTCCCTTAGGTCATGATCTCGCAGTTCGTGGGTTCGAGCCCCACGTCGGGCTCTGTGCTGACTGCCAGCTCAGAGCCTGGAGCCTATTTCGGAGTCTGTATCTCCCTCTCTCTCTGACCCTCCCCTGCTCACGCTGTCTCTCTCTCTCCTAGAAATAAATAAAACATTAAAAAAATTATTAAAATTAATTCAAAAGTTATAAACTTATGGCTTCTGGTTATAGGAACTGTTTGATTCACAAATTTTATTAATGTATCCCCAGAATTTTAATATTTCCCTGATCTCTTTTTCCTCTGGATCTAACAATTATAAGAGCTCCTATTCCCTTTTGCAAAATCTCTGTTCTCTCCAGCTCTTTTTTCTACTATAACTGTTAGAAAGTTAGTATGTCTTCTGTACTTGTTTTTTTTTTTTTTTGTGACAAGTTCACTGTCCTAGAGTTCTCTGTTATATTTTTTCATCTTTCATTTCCATGGTGAGCTATATATGCTACCTCAAGCAGCCTTTTAATGGTTTCCATCTTTCCTTCTCTTTTTCATTGATATCCTTGAGATTGAAATATTATCATCCACCTCCAGGGCCCTCAAGAGCAGTCACACTTTTCATTCATCTTGAAACTCCAATAATTGAAGTCCTTTACCTGCTAATATCTTTCTGTGAGATGTAAGATTCACCTATTGTAAGAAATTTCCATTTTGTTTCAAGATTACAGATAGGTGCTGAAGTGTACACTACAGCTCTTCTCTCAAGATTCTAAAAATTCCTTTTCTTAACAACTGATGACCATGTCCTTCAGATTACTGAAGGTGAAAAACAGATCATCATGAACAAATAATTGTCTAGACAGCCCCTTGATAGAAAATATGATACAAAATCATAATTGAAATTTTCAAAATGTCTTCATAGATTTTTTAAGCACAGGAGTATAAACTTCTAGAAAAAGGGATTGAGAAATCCTTAGAGACACTTACCACATTTATCAATTTTTTTGTTCCCTATATTTTCCAGAAAACCCCAAGCTATATTATATATATTTATATACATATTATATATATATAATTATTTTCTGCCTAAATTTCTTATCTCTCTACATCATTATTTGACCATTCCTCCCTTCTGTACTTGTCCTCACACAGAGAACGGACAAATCTCAGACTGGGAATTTCATAAACCTTGTGGAAACATCTGACAGTAATACTGTACATGCTTTTAAAACTGTCTAGAGTCAATTCATTTTGATTTAGTAGTAGTACCTACTGTGAAACATACTAGCAATGGGAGCTGCTCTTAAAGAAANTGTTGAAAACTAATTTGTATTCCTTCTCAGATTTAAAATATTTTGTGGGGGGTGAGGTGTCTCAGTCGGTTAAGCGGCCGACCTTGGCTCAGGTCATGATGTCGCCGATCATGGGTTCAAGCATCACGTAGGGCTCTGTGCTGGCAGCTAGCTCAGAGCCTGGGGCCTGTTCAGATTCTGTGTCTCCCTCTCTCTCTGACCCTCACCTGCTCACGCTGTCTCTCTGTGTGTGTCAGAAATAAATGAAAATACATTAAAAATTTTTTTAAATAAAAAAATAAAATGTTTTGTGGGCACCTGGTGGCTCAGTGAGTTAAACCTCTGACTTCAGCTCAGGTCATTATCTCATGGCTTATGGGTTTGGAGCCTGGAGCCGATTTTGGATATTGCATCTCACTCTCTCTCTTCCCCTCCCCCTTCTCAAAAATAAATAAACATTAAAAAAGTTAAAATGTTTTAAACAAGAGCTGAATCTTCTGGCAAAGATAAGTGAAGATTCCCTTGGAGGTAAGGAAGTAAGAAAAAAAAGTTAAATATTTTCTTTATGCCACCAAGTTAGAACTTTTTAAAAACTTTATGTAACAACTTGTAATAAACTAACTCTTAAGCGATTCTCTAGTGAAATAACATGCTGTATGATAATTATCTGTATCATTGGATTTTCTTAAAGATAAAAAGATTGTAATAAACCTTCCAGCAACTGAAAAATAGTGATCATCAATGTCATAGAACTTTGGGAATGGAGTGACTACTCCCCACTCAAGAACATTTACCAGAGAATTCATCCTATTCTGCTGAGACAGAAATTCTATTGGGTATAAGGAATGGATGTTTACAGTGAAACTCTCTCATTCATACGGCCAGGGTGTTTGTGGGGAATAACTACTAATAATGTATTGTGTAGTGCAATGACGCAAAATTAATTGCTTCACTTAATACACTTTGAGAATCCTGATCAGATTTTACCGATTCATTAGAAACAGGCAGAAATTCATTCAAAAGATCAAAGAAATTTGAGTCTAAAAAAAAAAAAATCCTCTCTCTTTTCCAACATATACCTCACACAAGCTTCTTACATTAGTAGTCCAGAGAAGTGGGCTATGAGCATAAGGAAATTGTTGAGATTCAGTGTGTGACATCTAGAAAGTATATAGATCAAATAAACATTTTAATTAAAGTGTTAATATCTATGCTTACAAAATTATGAGGATAACTATATTGTTTGATAATATTTATTCCACATGTACTGCAGAAACTTCTAATGGCATGTTTTTAAATAATAGGCTCATATCTACTGATGGAACAAACTTTTAGCAGCCTTAGAGTCCATATCTACTGTATACATTATATCTCATGTTTCCCTGGCTCCAGCACCCAAATAAAGGTAAGTGAGCAGTTCTTTATTTGTTTTTTTTTTTGTATTATGCTTAAAAGTTCACCTTCTATAGTCATGCAGCACAATTTCAAATTCCATATCTCCAGCTGGTATGACTCTGTGGCCTTAGACAAATAATATAATTTTTACTTCAATTATCTCATCTTTAAATTGGCAGTGGCACTTCTTATATTTATCTTATAGTTGTTTATGAATTAAGTGAGAAAAATCATATGTGCCTTATCAACTGGCACACCAGAATCACTCATGATATACTATTGTCATTAACACCATCTTATTCTTGTCTGGCACTATATCTTTATTAGTAAAATCATGTGATGCCTCTCCCAGCCCCTCATATTCTTGTTTCCTCGAGGTAGATTACATGTACTCTTAAACTGCTACAATAGAGATCTTATGAATGTTTTCCTCTCTTTCTACCTTCTTTTCTTTCTTTCCCTTCCTTCCTCTTTTTTCTGTTTCTCTCTCCTTCCTTCCTTCCTTCCTTCCTTCCTTCCTTCCCTTTCCTCACCCCTCTCTCAACCTCTTTTCTTTGTTTCTTACCTCTGGAAATGATCAGCAAGCCAACAACTCTCTTCTTTCCTAATTGTTTGTAAATACATGTGTGCTGTAAAAATATTTTTTAAATGTATAATTGGTGAAATAATTAGATACACAGCCAGCTCAAGCTACTTCAGAAGAAAATATTTGGGAATGACATAGGACATTGATATGGAGAATGAATGCATTTCTTCATTGAAATTTAGTTTGTTAGTTTTTGAGAGAGAGAGACTCAATGGACCCCAATGTGAGGCTCAATTTCATGACCCTGCAATCATGACCTGAGCAGAAATCAGGAGTTAGATGCTTAAGTGACTGAGCCACCCAAGCACCCCTCCCCAATGACTGTTAAAACATAGTCATTGTTTATTGATTATAAAATGACATACTTTTTACATCATTATTTCATTAAAATGCCTTTACATAGGAAAAATAGAAAGTATACTTAAATATATCCACAGGAAAGTTAAAACCAGGACCAGAGCCTGAATTATGTGATTATAGAGCTATAAACTAATTAACTAAAATTTATCAGTTTGCATGAATATATTATGTACTACCTTAAAATAACCTTTGAATAAGGTCATTTTAGTGCATGTTTATTGTTATGGATACTAATATTGATGTTTATTTTTCTTAATGAATGAATTTGTTACATTTTAGAAAGAATATAATTTCTATTTATCAGTAAATTAGCAGCATATATTTTGATTTTATAAACATGTTCTATGTTTTCTTCTATTTCTGAAATAATTAGTTGAGGTTTGACCTTATAAGTTTTTTAAGTTCATTTATCTACTTTGAAAGAGAGAGAGAGAGGGAGAGAGAGAGAGCAAGCAGGTTAGGGGCAGAGAGAGAGAAAAAGAAAGAACTCCAACAAGGCTCCATGCTGTTAGCCCATGGAGCCAGTCATGGGACTCTTACGAACTCTGAGATCATGATCAAAGCTGAAATCAAGAGTCCAACATTTAATCAACTGAGCTACCTGACGCCTGGATCTCATAATTTTGAAAACGTTATAAAATCCTATATTCTTTGTTTATCCATGATTTTCTTTATATAACAGATGCCTGACAGAAGTGCAAAGTACAGAGATGAGCTTTTAATAACTCATCAATTTGCATTCCCTTTGTTTAAAACTTTATTTTCAAAATGCTTTATTTCTTTTTATTTTTTCCATTGGAAAAAAGTCAGAGTCCAAAGTTCTCACGTCAGAGGTAATGTTAGCATTCACTTACACATTGAATAATTTATGCATTATTTTAACACCCTAAAATTATTAAGGTGACACTTTTAGATCTATGTAGCAATTACTTCTAAAAATGTAAGTTCCATTTAATGGTGACAGGGATTATAACCATAAAGCATGTATATAGACAAGTTAGTTAGGGTAAAGTTCTTGAGTGATTTTAGTGGAAAAAAATGTTTTAGAACACTGTGGTGCTACTTCCAAAGACATTTGCCAAACCTTCTGAGTATTATTAAAAAGTGTCCTTAATTATAAAATTCGGTAATGGAAGTGCAATAACTCCAAATATCTTCACCCTGGAAAAAAAGAAATGATACTAAAATGTATTTATGTGAGTATAAATATATAAAAATATATACGTTTAAATATATACATTTAAATATATAAAATTATGTACATATATGTATATACATATTTACACACACATAAATTTTTATATGCATATATTAAAATCCAGAAAATAACAAAAACCAAGAGCTGAAGCCAGCCTTTTAAAAATATTTTAATGTTTATTTTTGAGAGAGAGAAAGAGAAAGTGTGTGGGTGCAAAAGGGAGAAGTGCGGAGAGAGAGAGGGAGACACAGGCTCCAGGTTCTGAGCTGTTAGAACAGAGCCTGACATAAGGATCGACCCACAAATGTTGAGATAATGACCTGAGCCAAAGTTGGATGCTTAACCAATTGAGCCACCCAGGTGCCCCAAGCTGAAGCTGACTTTTAATGTTGTTTTTGCTAAACTGGTATAGCCACTGTGAAAAATATTATGGGATTTTCTCAAAAAATTTAAAAATATAAATGCCATAATATCTAATAATTCCACTATTTATTTATCCAAAGAAAACAAGAACACTAATTCAAAAAGATATGCACTTCTATGTTAACTGCAGCACTATTTACAATAAAAATAAGATATGGGAGCAACATAAGTGTCCATTGACAGTCAGATGAAATATTTCATATTATAGTGGAATACTATGCAGTCATAAAAGGTAAGATTGTGCTTGGTGGGTATTATGCTAAGTGAAATAAGACTGAGAAAGAAAAAAATACCATGTGATTTTACTCATGTAGAGTCAAAAAGGAAAAAAATGAACAAACAAGGAGCAGAATCAGAGCTATAAATACAGAGAACAAACTTACAGTTGCCAGAGGTATAAGAGGTTGGGTAAAATGGGTGAAGGCAGGGGGAAATACAGGCTTCTAGTCATGGCATAAATAAATCATGGAATTAAAGCACAGCTTAAGGAATGTAATCAATGATATTGTAATAGTGATGTATGTGAATACATACACATGTGAACATAGCATAATGTATCAACCTCTGCAATCACTATGTTGTACATCTAATGTAACATTGTGTATCAACTAAACTTAAAATAAAGTAAATAAAAAATAATGAACTGAGAACAAGAGTTTAAAGAAGGTACAATAGTAACCATTAAAACAAAAATATAAACCTTCTTAAAAATTATAAATAAAATAGCTAAGGATGGATATCTCATAGGAAAATAAATAGGAAATACAACATAATAATATAAAGTTGCTTTTGCTCTGGGCAAAGAGTCTGAGAAGCAATTGTGAGAGCCCTGAGATGAAAAGCAAAAGTTGAAGTCCATGACAAGGTTAGGAATCTGGTGAACAATCCTCTACTTACACCTCATTATATAAACTGCACAGCTGCTCCCTAGAAGTAAACTTAAAACAGAATTGAAGTGGGTCTTGCAGACACAGAATCCTGACTTCAAGACACTTTGATAGTTCAGGAAATTTCAAGTTGTGACATTGGCTTACAGTGATTTTAGATTACTCATTCTATCATACGGCTTTAGAGCAAAAGGAAATTCTCATGAAGAAGTGCAGTTCTCAAAATATGCCACAAAAACTTCTAAAATACATTGCCGAATACATATTTAAAATAATCTAGGTGTAAAAGAAAGTAAATCAGTGTGTCTGAGAACCAAGAGAAATTATCGACAGCTGATATGAGCTCACTAAAATTCTTTGTAGTAAAAGGACATTCTCTCTATTGGGGAGAAAAGTTGAATTAATAAATGTCCCCAAGGCACTAAAAGATATAAACATACATTGCAGATATGCAAAAGGACCAGCTAGAAATTCTAAAAATGGAATATACACTAATCAACACTAAGAACTCAATAAGTAGGATTAACAGCAATGTTAGAATAAAAAAGAATCCAGAGGGGAAAAAACGATGAAAAATTGTGAAAAAGGAAGAAGCATGGAAAATATAGTGAGAAAATATAACATGTATTTAATTGGAGTCAGCAGAAATAGAAGAAATTGTGGAAGAAACATTTTTTAATTCATGAAGCTTCCTCTAATTGGTAAAATATAGCATTTGTAGATTCAAGAAGCCAAATGAATAGCAAAGCAATAAGTAAACTCTATATACAAACACATTATTTGAACCTAAAGAAAATCACACACAAAAAGAAATTTTAAAACAGATTACATTTAAGTTAGCAACAGTTAACAACCATTAGGCTCATAGATGACTTCTAAAAGCAGAATGGAAACAAGACAGCAGGAGAATAATATTTTAAATACATAGATTGAAAATAATTGCTAATCATAAATTTTAAACAGAGCAAAAAATAGAATTCAAGAATGGATGTGAAAAAAATGGCATTCCTGGATAAACAAATTCTGGTAAGATCCATCATCAGCAAACCTGTCATAAAATAAATACTTAGAGCTTTCTTCAAGAAGAAGAAAAATCATGTCAGTTGTCAGTTTGGAAATGCAGAAAGGAATGGAAAGCAACAGAAATGAGCAAGTATACGTTCACCAAGATATCCACATTCTGGACCATCAGACATACTTCAACAAACTTAAAATAATTGAAATCATACAATGTCTGCTCTCAAACCACAATGGAATTTAACTAGAATAGCAGAAAAATGGAAAATCCCCAAATATGTGGAGAATAAACAAGATGCTACTAAATTAACACAAATGGGTCAACAAAGCAATCAAAGAGAAATTTTAAAATATTTTGAACAAAATGAAATTTGAAAGCACTACTTATCAATATTGTGGGATGTATTGAAAGTAGTAGTTAGAGGAAAATTTACAGCACTGAAAACATATGATAGAAAAAAGAGATATAAAGTCAATATCTAAATTCCCACCTTAAGAAACTAGAAAAGCAAGCTAAATCCAAAGTAAGGAAAAGAACATAAATAATAACACAGAATTCACTGAAACTTAACCAAGAAATCAATAGAGAAAAATCAGTGAAACTAAAACCCACTTCTTTGAAAAGATCGATAAAATTGACAAGCCTCTAGCCAGACTAACAAAGAAAAAAAAAGGACAAAAATTACTAAGATCACAAATGAAAGAGGGGACATTACTACAAATCCCATGGACATTAAGAGGATGATCCAGGAATACTCTGAACTTTATACCCACAAATACTCTATACCCACAAATGTGATAACCTAAATACATGGGAAAATTCCTTGAAAGGTACAATCTGCCAAAACTCTTATATGACATAGACAATAGGCGTATATAGATAGGCCACTTGAATAGGCCTATATCTTAAAAATATTGACCAGGTAATTAATAACCTTCCAAAACAGAAAGTACTAGTCCCAAATGAGCTTAGTATTAAGTTTTATTAAGGATTTAAGGGAAAAAATATACACTTATTCTACTATTTCTTTCAGAGGATAGAAAAAGGACTATTTCCTAACTCATTTTTTGAAGCCAGCATTAATTTAATACCAAAATCAAAGACATTAAAAAAAAAGAAAACAACAATTTGATATTACTCCTGAAAATAGATGCAAAATCGTTAAGAAAATAGCAGTGAGTTGAATCCAACAAACTATATACAGAATTATAAAATACGACCCAAGTGGGATTTAGCCATGTTTGTAGCGTTTGTTCAACATTTGAAAATCCTTAAATGGATTCATCACATCAACAAGCTAAAAAAAGAAAACTCAAATAATCATATCAATAGACGCAGAAAAGGCATTTGCCAAACATAGCACCCATTCACAACAAAAAATCCCAGTAAAGTAGGAATAGCAAGTAACTTCCTCACACTGATAAAGAGTATCTAAAAAGCATACAGCTAACATTATAATTAATGATGAGATGCTAGAAGCTTTCTCACTAAGATTAGGAACAAAGCAAAGATTCCCTAGGTCACCTCTCTTTTTCAACATCACACCTTACATTAGCATGGACATTAGCACTCCCCAAAACTCAAATACTTAGGCACAAATCTAACAAAATGTACATAAAATATGTGTAATGAAAACTACAAAACTCCTATGAGTACAATAAAAAACAATACATGGAGAGATACTCCACGTTCATGAATATGAAGACTCAATACTGTCAAGATGTCAGTTCTTTCCAAGCAATCTCTAGATTCAATGGATCCCCATCAAAATCCCAGCAAGTTATTTTGTGGATATTGACTAACTCTGAGGCAAAAGACCCAGAATATTTAACACAATATTGAAGATGAACAAAATTGAAGGACAGACCCTATCTCCTCAAGACTTGTCCTAAAGTTACAGTAAGCATGACAGTGTGCTGTTGGAAAAAAAAATACACAAAGAGATCAATGAAATAGAATAGAAAAACTAGAAATAGCCACTTATAAGTGATGAACTTCTGTAACACAGAGGTTTTTAGCATTGGTGAAAATAATCTGTATGATACCATAATGGAGGATACATATCATTATACTCTTGACCAAACCCATAGAATGTACAACATCAAGAATGTGCCACAATATCATAACGGACTTTGTATGTTTACATGAGATGTCAATGTAGATTCACTAACCACCCCCCAAAAATGGTGCCATTTTGGTGGAGATGTTGATAATGGGGAAGGCAGTAAACCACTCTTAAAAAAGTTTTAATTTTATTTTTAAAAAATGTTTATTTATTTATTTTTGCAAATAGTTTATTGTCAAGTTGGTTTCCATATAACACCCAGTGCTCATCCCCACAAGTGCCCTCCTCCATGACCATCTCCCCCTTCCCCCAACACCCATTAGTCCTTAGTTCTCAGCATTCAAGAGTCTCACATGGTTTGCCTCTCTCCCTCTCCCCCACTATTTCCCCCCTTCTTCTCCCCCACGGTCCTCCATTAAGTTCTTCCTAATCCTCCTATACAGGCAAACATATGGTATCTGTCCTCCTCTGCCTGACTTATTTTGCTCAGCATAACACCATCAAGGTCCATCCATGTTGCTACACGTAGCCAGATTTCATTCTTTCTCATTGCTATGTAGTATTCCATCATATAGATAAACCACTTCTTCTTGATCCATTCATCTGTTGATGGACACTTGGGCTCTTTCCATGTTTTGGCTATTGTTGAGAGGTCTGCTATGAACATTGGGGTACATGTGTTCCTATGCATCAGCACTCCTATATCCCTTGGGTAAATTTGTAGCAGTGCTATTGCTGTGTCCTAGGGGACTTCTATTGTTAATTTTTTGAGGAACCTCCACACTGTTTTCCAGAGGGGCTGCACCAGTTTACATTCCCACCAACAGCGTAGGAGGGTGTCCATTTCTCCACATCCTTGCCAGCATCTAGAGTCCTCAGATTCACTCATTTTAGCCACTCTGACTGGCGCGTGAGGTGGTATCACAGTGTGGTTTTGATTTGTATTTCCCTGATGAGGAGGGATGCTGAGCATCGTTTCATGTGTTTTTTGGCCATCTGGATGTCCTCTTTGGAGAAGTGTCTGTTCTTATCTTCTGCCCATTTCTTCACTGGATTGTTTGTTTTTTGGGTGTGGATTTTAATGTGTTCCTTATAGATTTTGGATACTAGCCCTTTATCTGATATGTCATTTGCAACTATCTTTTTCCATTCTGTCGGCTGCCTATTAGTTTTATGGATTGTTTCCTTTGCCGTGCAGAAGATTTTAATCTTGATGAGGTCCCAATCGTTTATTTTTGCTCTTGATTCCCTTGTTTTGGTGGATGTGTCAAGTAAGAAGTTGCTGCAACCTCCTGCGTTGAGGAGGTTATTTCCTGCTTTCTTCTCTAGGGTTTTGATGGTTTCCTGTCTCACGTTCAGGTCCTTTATCCATTTTGAGTTTATTTTTGTGTATGGTGTGAGAAAATGATCTAGTTTCATTCTACCACAAGTTGCTGTCTAGTTCTCCCAGCACCATCTGTTAAAGAAGCTGTCTTTTTTCCATTGGATACTCTTTCCGGCTTTGTCAAAGATTAGTTGGCTGTACACTTTTGGGTCCAATTCTGAGTTCTCTATTCTATTCCATTGGTACATGTGTCTGTTTTTGTGTCAATACCATACTGTCTGATGGTGACAGCTTTGCNTTATTCCTAGGTATTTTATGGTTTTTTGTGCAATTATGAATGGGATTAGTTTCTTGATTTCTCTTTCTGTTGCTTCATTGTTGGTGTATAAAAATGCAACCGATTTCTGTACATTGATTTTGTACCCTGCAGGGTACAAAAAAGTTTTAACTTTAAAAAAGGCATGTGTAAATCGAAGTGAACATTGGCTCACTACCTGTAATGGTAATGCATTATAGGGTTTAAAAATGATTAAAATAAGAATAGGAAAATAGTATTTAAGGAAATGCATAAAACCAACAGTGTTTGTCCTCCATTCTCTTTCCCCAGATGCTTTCTCCACCCTCCCATGTCTGTTAGCCTCCACTCTCAATTCCCTGAAATTCTTAGCCAAAAATTTGTCACTAGAGCATAAAAATCTGTGTGCTTTTCATGGTCAAAGCAACCCTGAGGCACTGCTTACATGTCAGAGTTACCAGGTGAGACTTTCCCCTTTCCTTCTCCTTGCTATTTCCTACACATCTTTGCTGTTTCTCCTAAAACCCTTCTTTAGTACATTACCAACACATGATACCTAATCTTAAGATAGGTTTCTGTAGAAACCTACTAAAGATAGTTTTCAATTTAAATCTAATAGTTAAACTAATATAGTGTTTATGAATGCACGGAAGGGAGTAAAAGATCCAAAAAACATTAACTTTGATCAGTCAAGCTTGCATGGTATATATAATCTTTAGCTTATGACTAATTCATAATAAAAGAGCATATAACTTCCAAACTAAGTGGGCAAAATGAAAGAGTTGTAAAAATAATTCAATCAAGAAAGGGGAAGGAAAGAATCATAAAACAGGATAAATAAAAAGCTTATTGTAAGAAGATAAATTTAAAACCAAATATAGCACTGGTTACATTATTATTCCTAGAAACAATGTTAGCAAAAAAAATAAATAAATAAAGTGAAACAACAGATACAGCAGGCATTGGGTGACAATGTCTGCATGGTAGTCTCAGGGCTCACCTCCGAGGAGAAGACAGTAATCAACGGGGCCTGGACGGAGTGCCAGCGCTGTTATCTGACCACAGAAGACCAGATCATCATGGAGAACGTCAACTGGCTACACCTCCAGTCTCAGACAGCACAACAGGCAGAGCGACGGGAACAGACTCTTATTGTGAGCTTCGACTTTGATGGTACCCCAGACTCTAACAGACTGACTCTTTGGGGGATGTACTGTGCCTGGAAGGTCAATATCGTAGGCTGGAGTGCCGTCAGTGAGAGAATTTCTACAGAAGAATTACATGGACAAAGCCATAGAAACAGAACCTTTAAGCTGGTTATCAAGGCTGTCCTGGAAGTGGTTCTGTCTGGTGGTAAAAACTTTGACCTGGCTGTCCTGAGATGAGATCAACTCCTCAAATTTTAAATCCTGAAGGAACCTGAGAAACATGTTGCTGAAATTGAAAAAGATAAGCAAACGAAAAGACACACACACACAAACACAAACATCATAATGACAAAATCTTGCTCATAGTGATTTTTAAATTCAGATCATGGGTATTCTCAAAATGACAGGTAGGCATTTCTATTCCATTTATCTACTGTACAACTGTCCTACAATACACTTCCTTATTTATTAAAAACAAAACAAGACAAAACAAAACAAAACAGCAGATATATTGAAAACATTCTGTACTATTCCATTCACATTCAATTAAAAAAACAGTTGCACCTAAATCATAGTGTTTAGGGGTTTATACTTAGATAGTAAAGCTATAACAAAGGAAAGCAAACAATCACTTCTTGAACTGGGAAAGAAACGCCAGCACAGTGATTCCTTTGAACAGGGAGGGAAGGATTTGTTATTTGTAAGAAGCATTGTGTGTGATGTTTAATTTTATGTGTCAACTTGACTGAGCTAAGCTGCCCAGTTGTTTGGTCAAGAACTACTCCAAATGTTGTGATGGTATGTTGTAGATTAACATTTACAGTATGGTGACTTTAAGTAAAGCAGATTACCTTCCATAATGTGAGTGGATATCAACCAATCAGTTGAAGGCCAGATTACCTTCCATAATGTGAGTGGATATCAACCAATCAGTTGAGGGCCTTAAAAACAAAAACTGAGTTTTCCTGGCGAAGAAAGATTTCTGCCTCGACACTGTAACATAGAAATCCTATCTGAGTTTTCAAACGTTTGGCCTGTCTTATGTATTTTGGACTGAAGACTGCACCAACTCTTACCAGAATTTTCAATCTGTTGACCACCTCCACAATATTCAAACCTGACAGCTCCCACAGTTGCATGAGCCAATTCCTAAAACAAATCTCAATTTTGATTTTTCTCCCTCCCTCTCCCTCTCACTGTTTCTCTCTGTGTGTTTATATGTATGTGTATATGTATAAATGTATGAAAGGAGTACACACACACATACACACACACACATATATATTTATATTTGTATCTCCAGGATATATATATATATATCCTGTTGCTTTGATTTCTCTAGAGAATGCTGACCAATAAGAGGGTTTAAGAGTTGCTGGCTATATTTTATTTTTCATTTGTGTGATTGTTTACATGGGTATACATTTTTTAATAATTTACTAAGTGTTACATTTATGTTTGGGCCATTTTCCTTATGTTTTTATATTTCACAAAAGAAAGTGAAGCACAAAGAAAAAGAAAAAAGAAGGGTAAGGGAACACTTACCAGAGACTGTAAGATTTAAACTCCTGTGGCAGATTGTCCAATTTGCATACCACACTTCATCATTTGCCCACATTCAGATGTTAAAAAGTGTCAGAGGCCCGTGAGGAGAAACCTGCTAGGCAGTCAAATATGCCAGTCCTAATATAATGAACTCCTCTTCTCTTCACCGGTAATGGTAAAGTCTCTGTAGCCGTGCTTTTCCGTGCAGCTTTTACTCTACCTGGACTGAGTTTGTTCTTCCTTAAACCTGAGGTAATTTCCCTTAGCTTCCTTTTCCCGAAAGACATGGACCAGTTTACCGAAGTGAATAAAACCATGGTTTCCAAAGACAGAGCTCAAGTCCCTTACCCACTGAAGAATCTGATTTAACCAAAACAAAGTGAAAAATCGATCATTACAATAGCTTTCACCTGTATAGAAATTTAGAGATTTACCAGAGGTTTTCCATTTCAAATCATTAGCCATGCGATATTAGTATGATTATCCTGATCTTATAGTTGAAGAATTCAACGTTCAAAGAGCTTAGGTAATGGCTCCCTATCACTCAGCTACCACCGTGACAGAAGCTGACTAGGAATGCCCAGCTTCTTTCTCATCCAGTTTGTTGCTGTGTATTGGTGGTGCTAGCTTCAAATGGAGCTAGTCTATTTAAATGACTTTCTTGAAGCCTAGGGTTCATAAGCAAGCTAAAATCCCCTAGTAGAGAGATGTTGTGTGGGAATTTACACTTCCAAAGTGTTTTAAATTTATATTTTTAGCTAATCATCAAAGTCTAAATATCAGTTTTAATATCGCCTTGCTTGTGCATATATTTGAACTAATGTTTTCCATATGAAGGCATGGAGGTTGAAAGAGATTGAATGAATGGTCCCAGGGAAAACTTGAGATTTAAGCTTAGATCACTTGAATCAAAGCCTGTGCTTGGCCCACTATGTCATATTACCCTTATGTGATCATATTGTTAGAAATATCTTTCTAAATTTTGTAAGTGCCTCTGGAAATCATGTTATTATGCTTACATAGTTTCAGGGCTATCAATTGTATAAGCAGTGTGTGTATAGTGTGTGTGTGTAATTTGGATAGTGTCTGCAAAGGTATTGTAATGAAACCAAGAAAACCTAATGCTATAAATTCAGATGGGGGAGGTAAAGCTAGGCAGATATGTATCTTTAGTTACAATGGAGGACTTTCATTAATTTGAATTTCACTAATTCGTACTTCATAGTAATTCATTTAAGGCATTTACTAAATTGTTATAAAATGTCTCTAGCTTTTACTTATCTATAATGAAGGAGTTGAAAGGAAAAGTAATACTTGCCCAGAGAATATTGAAATAACTGAAAAGAATGTAACGACCTGTTTTCAGGTGTCCAAACACTCCAGAAATCATTTACATACAAGCAATTGATGAGCTAATTTCTATTCATTCTTATCTATTCATTGAGGCTATTCAGCAACAGAACTCTAGTGCTTTGTTCGTTTAATTCCAATTATACTATATAAGAGGGTATTGAAAATGCATTTTGAAAAAAAAACTGCATTTCACTTAAAAAGAAAAATTACAGTTTAGACCTTTTACTAAGGGAAATTAATCCAGAATGGAAACCAGATTAATGAGTTTTCTTTATTTATGACTAAAACCTTTATGGTTTCTAATATATTAAATAAAGGAGAAATCATGATCTACGTTATAGTTTCTATTCTCAAGATTAATTGCTTTTTTTAATTAAGAATTTCTGCATTGGTATTAACTTTAATTATGGAGTGAAAATATATTTACATTTCCAGAAGCATATAGGAATTTAACAAATTTCAATGTTGAAACTTGACAGTGACACTAAGAATATATAAAATACCAGCCTGGTCAGGATGTTTGGTAAGAATTTAAAATAATCAAAGGAGAGACAAGGAAATATTAGTACAAATCCAGTCATGGGATTGAGACTACGAGTGGTAGCCCATTGATACAGCAAATGTGTTGGAAGTTATTATCAGAGAAAAAGTCAATGAATCAAAGGTATTTACATGTTCACTGAAGCCTGCTGGAGGCAGGCAGAATGATATATAAATCTCAAAAATTACTGTGAAAAATTATAATACAGAGGAAAGAAAACCATCTGATTCAACTTATAACATTGCCACCTAAAACTTGTGTGTTTTTTTGCCAATTAACTTTATGGCACTTCTATTCCCTTCTCTGCAAAAGTTCTGAGAATAATACTTTCATCCCCCAATCCTATGAAGTGCTATGAGGATGAAAAAATATCAATCAGTTTTGAAAATGGTGAAACACTCTATAAATACAAGGTATCAGTAAGCTTTGGGAATGGCCTCCTACATGGCTAATTGGACCCAGAAAACTTCTGGGAACAATTTTCTTTGAAATAATTAAATTTGAAACAAGTTAGGAAAGATCACTTCATTTCTGCCACACAGCCTGAGTGCTGACTGTCCTGCACCAGCTGAAAATATGTCAGGCATGAAATGTCGACCAAGAGTGCTGGAAAAATTCACGATGGAGTGACACTGAAAATAGCAGAGCCAGAGGCAACAACATGATTATATTAATTGGCGACCTAGAGGACCTTAAAATTGTATTGTAGCACTGGAGAGACAACTGATAATATTTAAGACTCCCAGTAATAAGTACTTTCCCATCATCACAATGTAATAGTTTGAACATGATGTCATCTCCAAAGAAACTTTTGATTTTATCCCTGAGATTATATGCTCTGCACCTTAAAGTAGATTTATTTAGCCCCTTTTGTTCTAGACCAAGTTGATTGTCTATGCTTTAAATAAAAATATCATTGGTTTGTTCTTTTTGTGCTTTTTTCAATAGAAGCTAGACAAATTCCAGCAATGACACTATGATAAATTATAAAAAATTACAGGTAGAATAAAGAGTACAGGTGTCACATGGTTGTAAATTATTCTGACAGCCCAAGGCAACAAGCAGCAAACAATTTGTACAGAATATTTCAGGAAGGCATCACTCTCCAAACTCAGAGCTAAAGTTTCCATGGAAAGTTACTCATGTAAGGGGGCTTAGGTCATGAAAATTGTTCATCTGAGAACTGCAGCTGGCCACACAAATTCAAGGTATAAATTAGATAAGGTTCCACTGAATCAGTATCTATCTAATAAAAAGAGAATACTGAACTAGTTCTTATCTTTTGGAAACTTCACTAGATTTAGGTTTCTGAGAAAATTTAGCCCAATGGAAACTTGAGTCTCCATAAGATTCGAGTTGGAGGATAAAAATTATAATTCCAATTCAATAAGTAAGTAGATATTTAATCTTGAGCAAATAAAATAAATTCCCTTATTTCCCTTAGTAGGGAAATAAGCCTTATTTCCCTTATCTATGAATGAGAAAACAGATAATGGAAAAAGTATTATCGAATGGCTTTGTTAAAATAAGCCAGATGAAGCCATATATCCCAAATAGTTAGAACCTACTAAGTGCTCAACTATATTCACTAAATCAGAGTTCTAAATATTGCATTGTGGTTTCTATTTAATTTTGCACAATTACTGTGCTTTTATGTTGATTGTGTTTCTCGTTGTTTTAATGGCTCATCCCCAGAAAGAACATGGAGATAGAGAATTTCCTGGCCCCTTTTTCTTCTTATGTCCTTGTCTTTCTGCTGTCAATCTTTCATTTCTCATTTCTGCCTTCCACAGTAAAACATGCTGGACAGGCCTCTTCCTGGATAGGAAGCACTAGTGTCCTAACTGAAGGAGCTGTCATTTTCTTTGTCTACTACTTTCAGTGATTTAAGAAAATCCTTCCTGGCTCAACTCGCCTGAGTTCAGCCAGTATGTTTCCAGTGCCTTTGTTATTTCCTCTCCTAATTGCTAATGGGAAAAAATAAAATAATATCTAGGCAGTTGAAACTGCAGAAGGTGCTACTCTGCTAAGGAGGTTTTCTATTTTCTGCAGAAAAATTGAATTTCCTTTGTTCTGTCTTCACTACATGAGATAGATTTAAAGAATTAATTAAAGCTGTGGGAATGAATATGTTGAGATGAGTATTGTTTGGGAGTGTTTCCCCATTATTCAAAAAGTCCTCTCTTTAGTTGTCTACTTGTCTACTTCAAATCCTCACTCTAATATACACCATGATGTGGGCATAATATGATTTCTGAGCTTCTTAGTTACTCCTGTAAAATGGGGGAAATATCATATACATCATAGTATAGTAGTTAGCATTAAGTGAATTAATAGTTGTAATGACTTAAAAGCAGTGTTGAACATGGTAAAACTATTCCACACTAGCCATTATTATTGTTATTCTATCTTCTACAAATGTTACTTAAAAGGAATTCCATCATTCCTTAGAGCTTACCCTTGCCAATTAACTCTTATATCCATTACACATTCTCTGTTTTAATGAATAACGAATGTAACATCTATGCACACATGTACAACTAAATTC
This sequence comes from Crocuta crocuta, assembly GCF_008692635.1. NCBI lineage: Eukaryota > Metazoa > Chordata > Mammalia > Carnivora > Hyaenidae > Crocuta > Crocuta crocuta. The sequence goes on along the minus strand of NW_027533339.1, from coordinate 3,832,356 downwards.
ACACATAAATAACTATTAAAAATTTTCTAAATATTTTGGTCAGCTTCATTATTTTTTTCAATGTAATTGGTAATTGGCTGGACTAAAGAGAGTTAAGGAAGCAAGTTAAGGAGGACTGGACAGGGTACTCTGTGAACAGACATTCCTAATGGTCTTACAATTTTTCAGTTGTGGGAACAATGTTTCTTCTCCACTATATTCCCTGTCACCACATGTTACTGAAGCCTTTCTTCACAGGGACTGTACCATATTCTTGTAAAGTTTAGAAAGGAGGGAGGTGAGCAATGATCAAAACAAGAAGTCTATTTTTAAAAAGTATGTAGAGGAAACCAACTTGACAATAAACTATTTAAACAAATAAATAAATGTTTAAAAAATTAAAAAATAACCTCACTGCAATGAACTCAGAATACTACCTCATAGCTCCCAGTGGAGTAGCTTCAAAATAAAAAATAAATAAAATAAAAATTATGCAGAAAACCCTACACCTGCTTCATTTCACTTATTTGGAAAATAATAAACCCATATTTTTGGCCAGTAGCTGTCATATTTTTCTTTTGAGATTTCCATTATTTTGATATTCTGAGATGTATTGCAGATGCTATACCTAAAACTATATAAGCTGTTTAACTACATATAATTTTAAGACTATTGTTTAGTACCAAAATTTAGGGTTAAATATAATAGCACTAATGTAATTTCTGTTACTGTCTTCCTAACAATTTGAAAAGAAGTATAAAGAGCTCTGACTCAAAGGTAAAAGAAATCTAAATTCCACCATTATCACTTACTTATCTGTGAAACTAGAGGAAAATACTTAGCCTCTCTGAGCTTCCATTTCCTTTTTCGTAAGATGAAGATCGCAATGCTTCCTATGTCATAAAACTGTTATTCTAGAAAATAAAAGACAAGATGCACCATTCATTTCTGCTCTACAAGGAGAGTAATTGACCAAAGGCCTCTACCTGCTGCCCCTCTAAATGCACATGATGTCTGTGTGAGGCTGTGCTACTTAAGAGCTGCTTCATACAATGTTTAAGAACAGCTATAAGAAATATAATCATATGGAGACAGATTGAACATAGCTATACTTGTGGCGAACTAGCTCAACTTGTGAGCATAGCAGAGTATAAACTTGTAGAGTCAGTATTTTGTATAGCTGAAACTAATGTAACAGTGTGTATCAACTATACTCAAATTTAAAAAATTAAATATAAAAAAAAAGCCATAGTAACCTCACTCCCTAGAGGAACAGGACACCTTTACTAGAGACTACGGCTACAAGACTCCAACAGGCATTGCTAAACCTTCTTAGACCTGCAGGCCTTACTTCATATGCAAGCTTTCTCCTTTCCTCTCTCCTTCATGCTGTCTGATCCATACAGCAATCAGGAAAAAAAAAATCCTTATCTGTTCCTTGCCCTAAATCTTTATCCTTCTCATACATTTCCCACACTAAATGTGTTACCCTTAATCATATCTTGACATCTGCAAATCCAACCTAGCAAATCGCACATAATAACCATTTAATAAAATATTGTTAATAAATTTATAGGAATAGACACCACATGAAAGGAAAAATTCTATACAGATACTGTGTGAAGTGGATATGCAGAATTTTTATTTTCTCCCAGACAAAATATATGTATGCATGCACATAGATTCTGAAAATAGATTTTTTAAATTTTACATTGTAGCAAAATCATCAGCATATTGTACTTTATTTCATTATACATTTTCCCCAACACCTTCTGTGGCCACATGCATTGCATATTTTAATAATTCTGACAATATTTTAACCTAAAATAGTGAGTTAAAAACTTAGAATTTAACCTTATTCTGTCTTGGCTATTTTAAAGGTATGAAAAACACATGACGGAGACATATGAGCAAAAAGGAAAGGAAACAGTCATTTAAAAGCATTGAAGTTAAAAATAATTGGCAAAAGGAAAACCTGAATTGATTACACTTTTCTTCCTTATGGCCAGTTTTTCCCATGGAGCAGTGATGTGTGTACCTGACAATACTAACGAGTGATATCACACAGTGCTAAGGAGGAAGAGTGGGAAAAAGTAGAAGTTAATGAGAAAAGAGAACATCAGTATAAACACTCACAAAAAATGGAGATTTAATTTCTCCAAAAGATGAAGAAGCCATCTTTTCTGTCTAATCCTTATATCTGTAGGATGGAAAACTCATTTTCTCATTCTTGCCTTGTAATTCCTGGATAGCTACCTTTGATTCTGGAGTTACATGTGTTATTTAAAAAGGCATGCTTAAAAACAATGCATGTTTATGTGTTCTTATTTTAATTCTATAAACTTTATGGGGAACTTGTTAAGTGCTAAAAATTGTTCAGAGGATTTATAACTAAGAACAATATGGTTCCTGCTTTTCAAGGCTCTAAACTGAAGTGTGAGTATGAAAAAATAAAGTATAATATACTGTGCAAACTGCTTTATTAGAGGACTGCATGGGGTAATTGGAATTATCAGAGGAAAAACTTTGTTCTGCCTTTAAGAGTGGAAATATTCTTTAAAAAGGTGAAATTTTATAGAGTCTTGAAGAATAGACCTTCTCCAGTGAGATGGGGTCAAGAAGCATCTTCTGAGACAGAGGGAATAATAGCATCAATAAATTCAAAGAAGCATGAGGAACCATGAAACACCCTAAGAATGACAAATAAAATTCTGTGTGTTTGGAGCTAGGTCAACAAAGATGGAAGAGAGCATGGCAAAGATGAGTCAGGGTTGGTGGAAAGAGGTCAAATCATGAAAGCACCAGTGTGCTATGCTCTTATTATATAGAGAAAAGACTGTTACTATCAAACTTTTAAGGAGACTTATGGAAGCCTCTTTGTTTATCTAAAACTTCATCTGTCATTTTTATTTCCCAGGAAGAGACTTCAGATATGTAATTTAGCAAAACAAAAATATTAAAACCCATTTAGTTTCTTGCTTATTCTTCATATCAGCATTCTACAACTAATTTGGTTTTTACAGCATGCTTTTCCTTCATTCCAAGTGTTACTGAAATTTATTCTTTGAAAAGCACAACAACATGTGCCATGTTCAAAGTTAAATATTTTATCTGAGGGGTTTTAGATATATCAATAAGAAACTGCGAAAAAAAGTGTTTTTCCCCACTGGTCTGTATAAATGCAAAAAAAAAGTACTCATCAAATTAATACAAGTGAATACCTCTTTTCACAGTGCAATATTATCAAGGTATCCCTTAGCAGAACCCCTAAATTGATGCTGATACTGCAGGGGACTGAACAGAGCTAAACTTTTAGTTTTATATTCTGTTCATCCGGTAACCAGAGAGAGAGAGAGCAGCCTTCCAGCCCCAGTCTACATAGGAAAAAGATAGAAAGGCAAAACTGTCACATTTCTATTTCCAAAACTTTATTGCATTACTTCTCAGACTAGCACTTTTGGGTCAATGATAATTACAAAGTTAGGGTCAACAGTATTTGCAAAATTTAAAACACCAATATCATGTTAGTAGGGAATAGCTTTAATTACTCAGCCATGTAAATTTATTTTTAAGCATTAAAACAACTTTTAAAAACTTGAACAAGAAACTTTTCAAGTCCTATTGTTTTGTGTGAAAATTTCTTTTCATCACTTGAGTGACAGCTTTCTTTTATTCCATACCAGAGCCAGAACCCTATCACCGAAAAACAAAACAAAACAAAACAAAAAAACAAAAAACACCATTTGTTTAGGGCCTTAAACTGAGCAGTTGTAGCCTAAAACGTTAAGCATAGAAGAAGTAATCGATCTAGAAAGGGAGCATAGAGATCATTTGCAGCACCACATGTAGAATAGTTTCACAATGATTTAGTAAACTCAATCCCTTTAAAGCAAATCATTAGGAACTTTGATGCCTCAAAAGTCTAGATTATGGCTTCTCCATTAGTAATCTGATAACTGCTAAAGGTATAAAACCTTTATTTATAATATTGGGGAGCAAATTTTTTTGAAAAATCTTATCTTTTCATATTATATTGAAGGTCTTTTCCAGATAGTACTTTTTGTAAGAATGTGGAATGATTCAATTCTAAATCGACTCCAGTGAATTTTTTTTTTAAATATAGTGTTGTTTTGTGTGTGTGTGTTGGGGGTGGAGGAGCTGATATAAATTATGATTCAAAACACTAAGTATGCTATTTGTAACATGAATATAGCATATTTAAAGTATATGAATAAGTTATTAATCTATTCCTTATACACTAGAATAAAGCTACTTAATACTATGTGGTTGCATTAAGTAGCATGCTGTAATTTGTAAATTATAGTTATCATTAATGGTATTACTCTTCTTCAAATGCATTTAACTCTAGGAAACAACCTGCATTGCATTTTCTTGACCCTGTCTATGGGTGTGTACCTGTAATGTAAGACTAAAGTGACAACAGTAAAAGTTTTAGGATATAAAAATTTCTATATAAAACTTTCAGTACCTTAAATTGTCAAAATCCACAACTACAGACAAGATATATTCATATAGAGATAACTGTTTTAGGAGTTACCATGAAATATTATTTCATGAAAAACCATATGTACACATATATTTATCCTCATTCTTGATATGTTACATGCTCTTTGATTAATTTTCCAGTCATTAGTCTTAGAGTGAAAATTTGTAGGACCTCAGACCAAGACATGAAACTTTAAGGAGACATCATGTGTACCCATGTTATATGTTTTTGTTTTTGTTGTTTATCACTTGTATTTCATTCCTCTTCTTGCCATCTCTTTTTTGACCAGCCATCAATTTCTGCAAATAAGTTTACCATAATTTTGAAAGGGATTGCATTGAATCTGTACCTTAATTTGGGTATATTGTCATCTTAACAATATTAATTCTTCCACTCCATGAACATGAGATACCACTCCATTTATTTAGATCTGTAATTTATTTAAATAATGTTTAGTAGTTTTCAGTGTACAAAATTTTTCACGTTTTGCTAAATGTATTTCTAAGTAGACTTTTAAATGATATTGTAAATGGAATTGTTTTCAGATGGTATATATGTGCAACTGTTATTTGTATTTTGATCTTGTATCTTGCAAGATTCCTTTATATTTAATGGAAGTTTGCTAGATATAGAATTCTTCAAGTTTAGGTTTTCAGCAACTTGAGTATGTTATCCTATTGCTTTTTGACATTTGTGATTCTAATGAGTAGTCAACTGTTCATTGTGTTGAGGTTCCTTTAGTTATGCTGTTTTCTCTTGCTACTTTAAAGATTCTGTCTCTCTCTCTCTTTTGTATTTTTGAGTTTGTCTATGATGATACACTAATGACTGCTTCTCTGAATTTAGTGTACCTGATGTTCAGATGTGTAAATTCATGTTTTTCTTCAAATTTGGTAAGTTTTGACCACTACTTCTTCAAGTAGTCCTTTGCATCTTTTTCTTTACTCTTATTTCTGATAGGTACAGTTGATAGTGCTTCATGCATCTCTGAGTTTCTGTTCGTTTTTCTTAATTTTCCTTTATTTTTTTAAACAGCATGCTTTTAATTGACCTATCTTCAAGTCTGTTAAATTTTCCCTCTTCCAATTAAAATTTGACTCTGAATCTCTATGTGAATTTTTCATTTAAGTTATTATAGTTTTCAATTACAGAATATCTTTTTGTTTTTAAATAATTTCTTTATCTTTATTGATAAGCTTTATTTTGTGAGACATTACTTTAGATCTTTAGAACTGTTTCCCTTTAATGAACATATTTATAATTACTGATGTAAAATCTTTGTCTTCTAAGTCCAATATATGTTCTAAGAGACTATTTCTATTGTCTGTTTATTTTTGTTTGCTTCTTCCCTCACATACATAGGGCCCTATTTTTTTGTTTCCATATTACACACTTTTAGAATTATATACACAGTCAATCTGAAATATTGAAATATGACAAACTGGAAATCATAGATCTACTCTCTAAGGTTTGTTGTTGTTGCTTTTTATTGTTGTGGCTTGTCCTGTTTCTTTTTCTCTGTTGAGTGACTTTCCTGATCTAATTCCCTAAATTATACTTCCTTGTTGTATGTGGCTGGTACAGCTTCTGATTGATTAACTTAGTGGTCAGATATTGTACAGATAAGATTTTTTAAAAGACAATGAATAATAAATCTTCCACACCTTGCTGAGAGGCTTTGTATATGTGTTGCAGAACACCTTTAATGTTCATTCAATATACAACTCTGCCTTAGCCTTCACTTTCTTATTACACAATGTTTCAAGGTCAGACAGAGTTGGGAGATCAAGGTCTTTTCACACCTTCCCTGAGCATTCACAGAGCTCTATACAAGTACATGGACTTTCAGATTCCCAGGAACACTCCTTTGAAAATTGAAGAATTTCAAAACCTCCTACTGACACCTTTTGTACCACATTTTCTTTTCATGCTTTTCAGCCAGCCTCTCATTTACTGCCCTGGGTAAATTGCTACCTCAGGCAGTTGTGATGTTAAACAATTGCACTGATTTTTTTTTTTTTTTACAAACACCCTGAATATAGGTTTTTTGTTTTTTGTTTTTTTTTTTAATGCTAAAGGATTTTTGGTTAAGGTAAAATATTTATTACCTGTGTGACTCAGGATTTTCCCGAGGGCTTTCAGACATGTGAAAGAAATTGTGATAATTCTTGAGAAAGGGGCTTTTTGGTGAGCTATAAATTGATTCTATCTTCCTCTATTCTGACTTTCAGAGCTGCTGGGGTTATAAGGTGGCTGATTTTAAATCTTCTGCAGAACTAGAAAGAAATTTATGAAGATAGGAAAAGGACAAATGTCACAAAGTTTACTATCCCTGCTGTGATTCAGCTGTTTTGTGGAGTAAACACTCCTCCATTGTTTCTATCATTGATTAATTTCCAGAGTTTGAAAAATTTGTTTTAGCAATTTTTGCCAGTGTTCTTGTTACTCTTATGTGACTATCAGATTTTTAGAGTTTTATTTTTTTTCTCCATCATACTGGAAATGTTTTCTTCCTTCACTATCATTTTTGTAAACAGAATATATGAAAAACTTAGATATATTTTATAGCTCTCCACTTTATGATAGTCAAATGAACGTGTAAGGAAAAGAAAGATATCTAATTGAACTTTGTTTATTGTACTAAACTATATTGTTATTTTCTAAGGATAAAAGACCACTCAAAAATAGGGGCACCTGGGTGGCTCAGTCGGTTAAGTGCCTCACTTCACTCAGGTCATGATCTCACAGTTTGTGGGTTTGAGCCCCACATTGGGCTCTGTGCTGATGGCTCGAAGCCTGGAGCCTGCTTTGGATTCTGTGTCTCCCTCTCTCTGCCCCTCACCCACACACGTTCTCTCTCTCTCAAAAATAAATAAACAAACAAAAAAAAATAAACCTGTTGAATCGCAAATAATTCTGAACTTTATAAAGAAATTTCACTTTTTATTTATTTTTTATTATTTTAATCTTTATGTATTTTTGAGAATAAGAGGCAGAGCATGAGCAGGGGAAGAACAGAAAGAGAAGGAGACAAAGATTTGCACCATAACTGTCTTTAAGTTTAGAACACTAAGTTTGTATATGTGAGATAGGCACATATTCATTTCTAAAAACAAATTTGTCTGGATCCTGGTTCCTAAATATTCTTGTATTCAACATCTGTACATTTATTTCCCCCAAATTTGTTATCATTAATTATTTATGTGTTTTACCTTAAGTTTGAATTTATATATCTTGCTTTTAAGTCACTGTTTTCTGATTTTTATTTTGATTTATATGAATATTGGGTGAATCTACTCAACCATGCCATGGTTTTCCTATATACTGATAATTATCTTTTATGAGCTTAGCTCTGTGATTTTCCATGACCTTTGTAATATGGACACTGGATTTTACTCAGGTTCCTGGCTTAACCATACCTAATCTTTTCTTTCTCAACTGACCCTCAACTCTCCAAGTCAGTTAAGAAAAATAAATCGTACATCTGACACTCCTCCTAATGAGAGATGAGATTTACATTTTCTCCCTTGAATTTGGGAAGTCTAATGTCTGCTTTGACCAGTTTAGTATAGTGTATCTGGCACTTCTGACGGCAGGTCACAAAACACTATACTGTCTGCCTGATTCTCCTGGAACATTTGCATTTAGGATGCTCCCTTTCAGAAGGTGGCTGGCACAACGTGAGACTCCCAAGTCACATGAAGAGGCCATGTGTCAGCATGTTGGTTGACAGACTCAAGTGAAACCGGCTTTCATATCTTCACAGCTCATCTATGAAACAATAATGTCCGGATAACTTAAACTCCCTAATGATTACATCATTCTCAGCTAATAAAATCCTTTAAGTTGAGACCCCAAATACATGCAGAAGAGACAAGTCATCCCATTTGGCTCTGCCTGAGCTTCTGAGAGACACAATTTAAGTATAATAAATTGATATTTTTATTATTTTTTAAACTGATTGCTTTATGTCACTCAGTGGGTGTTTGTTTTATATTAATAGTGCAGAAGGATCTTGCCTAGTTCCAAGTCCTCTCTAAGACCACACACGCTGCTTAGTGAAGTCCTGGCAAGTGAAATGTGACATTTGGCATATCAGTCTTCCAAGGAGTTTTGAGGATATTGTGTCATAGAAATTCACTGGGTAATATTTTTTTTCTTTCTCTCTCTCTAATGTCCCTTTCTCTTGGAGGTAACATTACCAAGGTTCAAGGATGTAAGTCAATACACCTCAGTAGATACATGGCTTTCCTATTGTAATACTATATGTCTTGGGAAAGGTAGAAAGAAAATGTCTAGAGAAAATCTGGAACTTGAGATATTCCCATAGTCTCAATACATCACAGTTTTATCTAAAACAGGGGTACCAACCATTTTGAAAACTTATTGTCAATCATTTGAATTGGCTGATCCATGAGGTGGCAATAAATGTATAGAAAGAATTTTGGTTTTAAATTAAATCTGTCACTGAGATCTATTTGTAGTAGAAAAGTATATATAAAATAGCAAACGGCCTCTCAGCAGTCAGCTATATGCCTGCCACTTAATGTTGTCATACATATGAGTTATGTTACTGTATTCATCTAACTGCAGTTTGGTCGACTTCATTAATGGGAATATACTATAGGAAGTGGTAAAAATTTCAAACCAAATATGTGGTTCTAAACCATTAGCACAAGATATTATATAATCCAATGCTATCTAAATAAAAATGGTAACTATTTGGTTATTGAACTCGATGTAAATAATCAAGAAGATTAAGATAAACTTGACATAAGATAAGGCTCTCTATTGCACTAACAGAGATAAGATGTCTACAAAATAAGAGTAATCATTTCTGTATATTGATGATTTATACATCTAGTGGTATATTGTAGAAATTAAGTAGCAATTTAGTGGGCTTAGCCAAAATTAATAGAATATTATATATTTCTTTGGTTTAATCTAAGAAAAATATATAAATTTTAACTATTATAAAACTTTGGTAAAACTATTGTAAACCCTTCTCCAAAAATATCAATAAATATTACTAAGCATTAATTTCTAAAGGTATAATTTATATATTAACCAATATTCTATTCCTTGAAGTTATTTATACTTGAAAAAACAAATCAGCCAGAGTACACATTAATTTAACACTTGTTTTAGAAAATAATGATTTAAGAAAAGAAAAATCATAAGATGTATGGGGTATATTCTATATAAGACATCCTAAAAAATGTGTAAGTGGAAAAAGAACATTAAAAGAGTAAATTGAAAGTCACATTAGAAAAAAAAAAGACACATGGGGTACCTGGGTGGCTCAGTCGGTTAAGCATCCGACTCTGGCTCAGGTCATGATTTCACAGTTCGTGGGTTCAAGCCCTACATCGGGCTCTGTGCTGAGAGCTAGCTCAGAGCCTGGAGCCTGTTTCAGATTCTGTGTTTCCCTCTCTCTCTGACCCTCCCCTGCTCATGCTGTCTCTCTCTCTCAGAAATAAAAAAAGAAAAAGAAAAAAAGAAAAAAAGAAACATAAAAATAAAATATTACAAATGTAAGAAGAAAGAATATCTATTCATATTTTCATAATACAGATTAATCATATGGTTCTTACATCCATTTTGTAAGCTGGGGAATTTCACTAAGAATGTTATAAAAATAGATTGGTCAAATTATATGCTTCTAAAATTGTAGGAAATTAAAAGGCAAAAAAGAAATTAATTTGGGGGGGAAGCAAGATCATGAGTTGAGTGTATAACACAGGACGTTTATAAAACAAATTGTACTCTGGTAACCAAAAATATGTATTGCATAATTAGTATGAATTAAGCTAGTGTGCAATACACTAAATAATTCACAAATCTAAAGAAAGTCCTCCCTTTTAATTTCAGTCTTAACCGGATTCAAATATGACAAAGCTTCCTAAAACTTACTTTTTAAAATTGCCTTTTAAAAATATGTATTTTAAAATTAATGTAGTTTAAATCCTTACAAGCATATTTTGTACCTAAAATTAGGCAAATATCTGTAACCAGAGATGAAAAATGACATTATATCATAAATAAGGGGTCTATCCATCATGAAGATCCAACAATTGTAAATATTTATGTCCCCAGCTTGGAATGCCCCAAATATACAAGTCAATTAATCACAAACATAAAGAAAATCATTATAATACAGTAACAACTGGTAGGTTAAAAAACCCACTTACAGCAATGGACAGATCATCTAAGCAGAAACTCAACAAGGAAACAATGGCTTTGAATGACACACTGGGCCTGATGGACTTAACAGATATATTCAAAACATTTCACCCTAAAACAGAATACACATTCTTCTCCAGTGCACATGGAACATTCTCCAGAACAGAACACATACTGGGTTACAAATCAGCCCTCAAGAGGTACAAGATAATCAAGATCACAACACTATTTGGGCTCCTGGGTGGCTCAGTTGGTTAAGCGTCCAACTTTGGCTGAGGTCATGATCTCACGTCAGGCTCTGTGCTGACAGCTAGCTCAGAGCCTGGAGACTGTTTTAGATCATGTATCTCCCTCTCTCTCTGACCCTCCCCTGCTTATGCTGTCTCTCTCTTAGAAATAAATAAAACATTTAATTTTTTTAAAAAACAGATCACAACACTGCATATTTTCAGATCACAGCACTATGAAACTTGAAGTCAATCATGAGAAATTTTTCAGAAAGCCCTCATATGCATGGAGGTTAACAACATCTTAATAAAGAATGAATGGGATTACCAGGAAATTAAAGAAGAAAATTTTTAAAAATACATGGAAGCCAATGAAAATGAAAACACAACAGTCCAAACCCTGTGGGATGTAGCAAAGGCAGTCCTTTAAGAGAAAAGTGTATTGCAAGTCAGGCCTCTCTCAAGAAGCAAGAAAGTTCCCACATTACACAGTCTAACCTTACACCAAAGGAGCTAGAAAAGGAACAGCAAATAAAGACTGAAGCCAACTGAGAAGAGGATACTGCAAGTCAGGCCTCTCACAAGGCCCACCGTCAAGAAAGGTCCCACATTACACAGTCTAAACTTACACCAAAAGAGCTAGAAAAGGAACAACAAATAAAGCCTAAAGCCAGCTGATGGGAAATAATAAAGACCAGAGCAAAAATAATAAAGAAACAAACAAACAAAACAGTAGAATACATCAACCAAACTAAGAGCTGGAGCTTTGAAAGAATAGACAAAATTGATAAATCCCTAACTAGACTTATCAAAAATAAAAAGGATCCAAATATATAAAATCACACATAAGAAAGGGGAGATCACAACCAACACCACAGAATTACAAACAATTATTGAGAGAATACTATAAAAATTTATATACCGACAAACTGGGCATCTGGAAGAAACAGACAAATTTCTAGAAACATACAAACTGCCAAAACTGAAACAGGGAGAAGTAGAAAATTTGAACAGACCTAAACCAGCAAAGAAATTGAATCAGTAATTAAAAATCTCCAAAGAAACAAGAATCCTGGGCCAGATGGCTTCCCAGGGGAATTCTACCAGACATTTAAAGAAGACTTAATACTTATTCTTCTCAAACTGTTTCAAAAAATAGAAATGGATGGAAAGCTTACAAACACATTCTATGAAGCCAGAATTACCTTGATCCCAAAACCAGATCAAGGAACCCATCCCATTTACATTTGTACCAAAATCATAAGGTGCCTACGAATAAATCTAACCAAACAGGTAAAATATCTATATGCTGAAAACTGCAGAAGGCTTACCAAAGAAATTGAAGAAGACACAAAGAAATAGTAAAACATTCCATGCTCATGGATTGGAAGAACAAATATTGTAAAACGGTCTATTCTACTCAAAGCAATCTACACACTCAATGCAATCCCTATCAAAATAACACCAGCGCTCTTCACAGAGCTAGAATAAAACAATCCTGAAGTTTATAGGGAATGATTAAAGACCTTGAAGAGTCAAAGTAATGTTGAAAAAGAAGTTCAAAGCTAAAGGCATCACAATTCCAGACTTTAAGCTCTATAACAAAGCTGTAATCATCGAGACAGTATGGTACTGGCACAAAAACAAACACATAGATCAATGGAATAGAATAGAAAACCCAGAAACAGACCCACAAGTGTATGGCCAACTAATCTTTGACAAAGCAGAAAAGAATATCCAATGGGGAAAAAAAGACAGTCTTTTTAGCAAATGGGTGCTGGAAAAACTGGTTAGTGGCACACAGAACAATGAAACTGGACCACTTTCTTACACCATACACAAAGATAAACTAAAAATGGATGAAAGACCTAAATGTATGACAGGAAATCATCAAAATCCTAGAGAACACAGTTAGCAATATCTTTGACCTCAGCCACAACAACTTCATCTAGACATGGCTCTGGAGGAGGGGACACAAAAGCTAAAATGAACTATTGGGATTTCATGAAGATAAAGATCTCTGCACAATGAAGGAAACACTCATCAAAGCTAAAAGGCAACTTATAGAATGGGAGAAGATGTTTGCAAATGACATATCAAAGGGTTAGTATCCAAAATCTATAAAGAACTTATCAACTCAACACTGAAAAAACAAATAATCCAGTAAAGGAATGGGCTGAAGACACAAATAGACACCTCCAAAGAAGACATTCAGGCAACTAACAGACACATAAAAAGATGACCCAAATCAGTCATTATCAGGTAATATAAATCAAAACCACAAAGAGATACCACTTACACCAGTCAGAATGGCTAATATTAACAACTCAGGAAACAACAGATGTTGGTGAGGATGCAGAGAGAAGGGAACACTTTTGCACTGTTGATAGTAATATAAATTTTGCAGTCTCTCTAGAAAACAAGATGGGGGGGCCTCAAAAATTAAAAATTGAACAATTCTACAAATCAGAAATTGAACTAATATTTATCCAAAAGATACAGAAATGCTGATTTTTAAGGAGCACAGGCACCCCATTGTTCACAGCAGTACTATCAACAACAGCCAAATCACGAAGAGTCCAAATATCCATTGATTGATGAATGAATGAAGATGTGCTTAATACACACACACACACACACACACACACACACACGCACAATGGATTACTTGGCAATAAAAAAGAATGAAATCTTGCCATTTGCAACAATATGAATGGAACTAGAGTGTATTATATTAAGTCAAATAAGTCAGGCAAAGAAAGACAAATGTCATATGACTTCACTCATGTGGAATTTAAGAAGCAAAACAGATAAATATAAGGGAAAGGAAGGAAACTAAGATAAAAACAAAGAGGAAGATTTTTTAATACAGAAAGCAAACTGAGAATTGATAGAGGGGAGGTGGGTGTGGGTTGGACTAAATGGGTGATGAGCTTTAAGGATGGCACTTTTTGGAATGAGCACTGGGTGTTATATGTAAGTAATGAATTACTAAATTCTACTCTTGAAACCAACAATACACTATATGTTAATTAACTTGAATTTAAAATAAAAAATAAAAAAAAAGAGTTAGGTCAATTGCAATGAAAATATATGCATTGGTTTTTGGTTGAAATGATGGAGACATGGCAAGGAAGAATAATGTAGATTAGGCAACTTTCATAGGTAGATTGATTATAAAATAATTTAATTATTTAATAATGCTTAAAATCAATTATAAAAGAATGCTTTTCTTAATAGTTAAAAATATCTGGAGTTAATATTATAATAAACTATGTATTATGATACACTGACATTCGCCATGTACTTGGAATACTTGGGTGAATAGAAAAGCAGTCCATTCTGACAAGAAACCTAATATGTATTAGAGAGATGCAGAAAGAGGTAAATTACAGAACAATGCCAGAAGCTTAATGATCAAAGAATGTATTAGGTACAGAGATCACAAGATGAAGGAGATATCAGTTCTATTTGGGGAGAGGTCAGGCATGCCTTCCCTTGAGAAATTCTTTTTGAATGTTTTTGAGAAATAATTGCTTCACTTTGAGAACATAGAATGAATAGTTATTACAATTAGAAGGAATAACAGTGAAGAATGTATGGTAGAATAGAACTGTGACTTTAATGTATTGTACTACTGTGTCAGTAAGTGAAGTGCGAGTTGTTTGAAAGCACACACACATCCCCTGACTGGTTTCTGCTACTCTGTATCTTATAAACTGGAAAGGGCAGCATCCATAATCATGGGAAAGGTCTTACACAGTGCTATTATGATCATAAAATAGCTTCATAGCTTTCTTTGAATTTATAACATGGCATTCCTATTTCTAGCTTTCTATGATATTATGTCAACCATTGTCCTTAATTAAGATCGTCAAAGGAAATATCATTTATGTTGGTTCACTTTTTAAAAGTGAAAGTAGATAGTTATGTTGGAAGGCACCAAATGGGACTGTCACAGGTCAGTGAATATGTGTAGTAGAACACAACTTTTACCTCTCCTATCCTGTCAATCCAGCTACTTTCTCTTCTAAATTAATCTGTGTTTAGAAGAAACTGACTAGATCTTGATCACTTTGGGAAATTTTTAGCAACTCCCAATTATCTTTTAGACAAGGGGAGATTAGTTTTTAATGAAGATTTTTACTTTATAGACTCAATTAACCATTCCAAGTTCAGCTGTTATTATGTCTTTACATGCTCTTAATAAGAGAACTAATCTAGGTGACTCACTATTTAATGCATGTATAGGGAAAATACTTTCACATTAAATTATTTGTTGTTTCCAACACAATTTTTCCTACTTTTATTTATTCTTCTTGTCTTTTTCCTGACTACATTCACTTAAGGAGCAACGAGAGTTTTCTATACGTATTGCCTTCAGTGAAAGTTGGTTTTTATAGATCAAGAGTCACACGCTCTACTGACTGAGCCAACCAGACGCCCCCACAAGTTGGTTTTTATAGAAAGATGTGAAAGAAAAGTATAGAGCTCAGTTTTGAATTTTGATTAAACTTTCAGTTTTGAGGAGCTGAAGACTACACATTTTAAATAAAAGGCTTTGAGGATTAGAAGAGCTTGAGAACTCAAAGCTAAGGTATATATCATGAACAACAAACTTCCAGTAAAATAGAGGAAGATCCAGATTGCTCTTCCTTCACAAGGATAAATAAGAAATGCTGGGGCTGTAGAGAAAAAGGAGAAAGAAGACATAACCCAGGGTGTAGATGGATGGGTTAGCTAAAATAAGTAAATAGGTTTGGAAGGGACTAATGAACACTAGTAGAGTCCACATTACAGTTCCCAAAAGAATGAACACTCTCTTTTCTTGGCTCCAAGCAACTGAGGTGGGAGCCAAGTTCTCACTAGTTATTATTGGAAACTAGGAGGTATCTTGCCTGTATCGACTGTAATATTATCTGTTCATTTTAAACTCAAGCAAGCAGTGATGATCTCTCAGCTGCAGTAGCCCAAACGCTGCTGGTCAATAGCCCACCAAGAGCAACATAAAGAGCAAATCAGAGGTGCTTGGGTGACTCCTGATTTCAGCTCAGGTCATGATCTCACGTTTCATGAGTTCAGGCCCCACATTGGGTTCGGTGCTGGCAGCACAGAGCCTGCTTGTGATTCTCTCTCTCTCTCAATCACTCTCTGCCCCTCCCCTGCTCATGCTGTCTCTGTCACTCTGAAAATAAGTAGATAAACTTAAAAATTAAAAAAAGAGCAAATCAAAACTACAATGGTATGTCACCTCAAACCTGTCAGAACAGCTAAAATAAGCGCACACACACACACACACACACACGCGCACAAGAAACAACAGGTGTTGGTGAGGATGTGGAGAAAAAGTGACTGTTGTGCACTGTTTGTGGGAAAGAAACTGCTACAACTGTTCTGGAAAATAATATGGAGAGTCCTCAAAAAGTTAACATTACAACCACCTTACAATCCAGCAATCACGTGACTAGGTATTTACCCAAAGAATACAAAAATACTAATTCTTAGCAATACATGCACCCTGATGTTCACAGCGGAATTATCTACAAGAGGCAAATGATGGAAATAGTACAAGTGTCCATCAACTGATGAATGGATAAAGTAGTGGTACATATATTACAACGGACTATTCTTCAACCATGAAAAAGAATGAAATATTTCCATTTGTAAAAACATGGATGAAGCTAGAGAGTGTAATGCTAATGAAATACACCAGAGAAAGACAAATACCGTATGATTTCAATTATATGTGGAAATATAGAAACAAAATAAAAGAGTAAATAAAGAGAGAAAGAGAGAGAGAGAGAGAGGAAGGGAGGGAGGGGCAATCTAAGAAACAGACTCTAAACTATAGAGAACAAACATGATTACCAGAGAGGAGGTGGGTGGGGGGATGGGTGAAGTAGGTTATGTCATTAAGAGCATACTTGTCATGAGCACTGGTGATATATGGAATTGTTGAATCACTATAGTGCACACCTGAAACTAATATTTATACTGTGTGTTAGCTAACTGGAATTTAATTAAAAACTTAAAAAAGATCAACATAAAGAGATTATATTATGTGCCCTAGCTTGTCTTTTTAAAAAATTTTTTAAAAATGTTTTTTATTTATTTCTGAGAGAGAGAGAGAGAGAGCAGGGGAGGGTCAGAGAGAGAGGGAGACACAGAATCTGAAAGAGGCTCCAGGGTCTGAGCTAACCATCAGCACAGAGCCCGATGCAGGGCTCGATCCCACGAACCGTGTGATCATAACCTGAGCCGAAGTCAGATGCTTAACCGACTGAGCCACCCAGGCGTTCCGCCCTAACTTGTCTTAACGTTTAAAAAATACAGTGAGGTTTAAAAGACCATGAAGGGCAAATATAAAAAAATTAAAATTAAAAAATTAAAAGGACCCTTTTCCCACTCCTTCCCTTTACTCATACACCTGCCTGTCAACTTGGCTAGGTGGAATGCAAAGTTACCCATGTGTCCTCAGAGTTGTTAAACCTCTCCATCACCATTTTTGTGTGTGTGTGTGAATTCCATCTTTTGCTTCTACTCATACTACCCCTTTGCCTGAAGTATCACTTTATTCCTTGCTGTTATGTCCTATTCATCAGCAGAGAATCAATATAGATACAGACTATTGGAAAATCTGATTGATAATAGTTTTCATTATAGAAGTTGTTTAAGTAGTATTATCTTTTGATATTCATCTCCAGTCCCTTTTTAGTAAAATTTCCTCTAAAAATCCATTCATACATAATCATTTCTTCTGTTAAATTTGTACCTCACCCTTTGGTTTATAATAAACCTGTAAAGTATCAGTCAGAAATTCTGGATGTGTTAAACCTTCATTTTACCCA
The DNA here is from genome assembly GCF_008692635.1 of Crocuta crocuta. Classification (NCBI taxonomy): domain Eukaryota; kingdom Metazoa; phylum Chordata; class Mammalia; order Carnivora; family Hyaenidae; genus Crocuta; species Crocuta crocuta. The sequence goes on along the minus strand of NW_027533339.1, from coordinate 3,814,612 downwards.
TATACTAGTATCTGAACTAATGATACCATTTCTTTTCAAAAAAGAGATTTAATTCCCTTTATAACCAAGTTAAAGATAAGGACCTTAAAATTATATTTCATGTCCCCTGCCATTTCCCCTCACAAAGTTTTTTTAGATGTTCTAGAATATTTAGTCTTACCAACATTATTCAACAAGGATGCATTTGCTCTTCTCTCTCCCTTCTGACAATTATCAACCCTGATTTTGAATAATCTTACAATACTCTTTCTTAATCCAGCTTTGTGATAATTCTAAAATCATCTTTGCTATCTTACAGTTTATCTATATTTTCTCATCAGTGTTCCTACGGAGTAAGGTTAGGCAAGCTTTTACACAGGAGATCAAACTGACGTATTGGCCTGGGTTTTTGTTTTTTTGTTTTTTTGTTTTTTACACAGGTTTACTAATGGATTTTAAATTTTTCATAGGTTATACAAAAAGAAGACTATGCACAAAGAATGTATGTGGCTTGCAAAACCTAAAATAGTTACTTTACTAATTGCTGTTAATAATTAGCCACTTTAGACACAAAGTGCACTGACCCCATCTATTCAGTAACTGCCATTACCACAGAATATTTAGGCTCCAAGTCTAGAATTTGTAGCTAGCCTCCCATCCAGTTATGTACCAAATAAGGATTCTTGGAAGTCCTATAAGGGACTCAACTAGAGTATACTAATTTCTGTAAATTCTGAAATCCACAACAATGCCTTGTTGGTTTTTCTTTTTCAGTCCAATGGGTCTCTAGCTATGGTCAATATTTAAATTAATTTTTATTTACTATCCAATTGACTGCAGTTGAGACATAGTTCAGATAAACTCATCTGCTTTCTTGCATCTATATACCTCTTATTTAAGATAATCATTATTAAAAGTTAAATAGCTACTCAAGCTTTTAATTCCGGTTAATAATAATCTGTATGAAATGAGTTTTAATACTTGTGTTTGTTTTCACAGCCATGAATTAGATCAATGGTTTAATCATTATGTACAGTTACATATGAGTAAATATCCTATAGAATTTGAAACTTTCTCTTTCTATAGTAATTTTTACCTATGCATATTTAAAAGATGGTAAAATACCAGAAAAGGAAACCATTTTGATTTCAATATCTTCAATGTTACAATAACTAGCCTCTCTTTTGAAACAAAGAATGAAATGTTTTTATTCAGGGATATCATACAGTTATATTAACAAAATTACAATGAAAGGAGTTTAAAATACACTTTTTAAAAGAAAGGTGTCTTTTTTCATTGAAATAGTGGGTGACTATTTCTATTCTCTGACAGTGGGGGAGGTTCCATTATTTCAAAGGTTACATTATACCTCTGCTGAGAGTGAAATAAACAGTCAATTCACTGAAAATGAGAGCACAAGAAAGGCAGTCACATTCTTTTAAATCCTGAAAAATTATAGAAAGCATTTATCTCAAGGTTCTGCTGTAAGAATTCATATTATCCAACTGGTCATCAGCATATCCAAATGAACAAACAAAAAGTATTAGAAAAAATTAGGAGATTCTCTTTTCTTTATATTAGGCATGCAAGAAATAATGAATTTGGTTCTCTATGTGTCTAGAAGATGATTAGCAGGGTTATCATTAACAATGCAAAAATTAAATGTTTTTACTAATATACTCCTCCTATATTCATTGGTATAGCGATTGGAATCACTAAACGCCTGCCACCTCCAAATACACATACTGATGTTTATCATTCAAGCAATAGTTAATTTCCTTAGTGAAGAGGCACTAAACACTATCTGTGCCAAATTGTTAAAGAAGCGGTGCACCTCATTACCATCTCCTTTTCGTTTTCTCTATTCACTGCAGTCTCTACTTATCACTCCACAGGAAACTGGTATTCTCATCCTTGGGATCCTAAAAGACATTAATTTGGGTGCTACCAGTAGGAATACCTATGACACCAGTAATTCATTTCTTATTTTTTTAATTTTTATTTATTTGAGAGAAAGAGAGACAGAGAAAGAGACAGAGAGAGAATCTGAACCAGGCTCCAAGCTCTGAGCTGTCAGCGCAAAACTGGACTCAGAACTCAAACCCATGAACTGTGAAATCATGACCTTAGCTACAGTCAAACACTTAACTGACTGAGCTACCCAGGTGCCCTCCAGTAATTTATTTTAATTTATTTCTCTACCCCACTCTTTTTCAAACACATCATACTATTAGATACATTGTTTTCTCTGGAAGAGATTAAAGCTACCAATTTTAATGAATCAATGATAAAATCAGAAATAAGGTAAAAGTTCTGTTAAATGACTTCTACCAAACTGATTTTACAGATTACTTAATGCTTTCAACACAATTTGTAAAACATTAATATCTGGTAGGCTACTCTTTATTACATCTGCACTTGTTGCTTTACCAGGTATTTATTGGATTTATACACAAACCGGTTAAAGTTAAATGTAATATTTTACTTAATAGCATAATCTAGTTAAACCTTGTTTAATACCAGCAAAATATACATATGAAAAGAATTGTTTTAGCACAGTTACGGAATGTCTTAAATATTGTGCATATTGTGAGGAAAACCACTAACTTAAAGAGCACACATGGAAGTAAATTTTTCTTCCACAATACTACCCAATGTCTTTTCAAGGGGAGCTAAACTCAATTATTGACAGATAAGTTAAGATTAAGAAATCATTAAATAATAGAGAATTAGTTTCCATGTTACCTACAAAAATAACTCAGAAGGCATTAAATGCATTGCAAAATATATTTTATTTTATTTATTTTAATAATTTAAAAATTAACATTTATTTACTTCTGAAAGTCAGAGAGACAGAGCATGAGCAGGGGAGGGGCAGAAAGAGACACACAGAATCTGAAGCAGGCTCCAGGCTCTAAGCACAGAGCTTGACACAGGGCTTGAACTCACGAACCCCTTGAGATTATGGCCTAAGCCAAAGCTGGTTGCTTAACCAACTGAGCCATCCACAAAATATATTTTAAAAGCAAAGCAAAGACTCATAGTAACTGCTTGCAACAAGGCAGAGAAATTTTCAAGTTTCAAGGGTTTTGTTATAGAAAAATCACATATTTTAAATTTTGAAAATTTACAAATAATTTATGTCCAGATTAATGTGACAAAAAAATTACTATGGACAGACTCAAACAGAAATTGTCTTTCCTCTATACTTGAAGGAAATAGAATCAAAGTTTGAAATACAAATTATTGGTTAGTCAGTGGTATGTCATCTTTAATTCAGCTCATGAAACAATTCAATCTGAGTGCTAAGTGCAAAATTCTTTGAGTTCTATTTTGGAAAAAAATGGAAGATAATTACATATTTTATGGAATTGTAAAAAGTTAGTAACATCAGACATACAGTTTATAATATAACATTCCCAAATAACAAGATTCTAAATTCAATAATTACTAAATTTTGAAGAAAATGTGACTTGACTTTTTTACCACTTGCCACCAAAAACTCCTACACTAAAATAAAACTATGAAGGAAATGCTTTAAGTGATATAAATCTAATTGGATTTTTGGCAATATAAGGAAGGTGACATTAAATGATAATGATTTGTTAGAAAAATATGTATCATATGACATCATACTTGCCCGTCATAAAGCAGACATTATCAATAAATGGAAAGGGTAAAATAGACAAGTAAAAAGTTGATGCAGTACTTAAATTATCCATTGGTGTTTTAAAAGTAATAGTTTATCTAAATAATGTTATGATTAAGAGTGAAATGACTATGCTGTGAAATTACTATTTGTCATCTTATCAATTTACTGAATTTATTTTTCAATTTGAAAAAGTCTGTGAAACTTCTTATCATAAAAAACATTTAACAAGTGCATCATTCTAACAAAAAATACTTTCAAATTATTACTATCTGTCCCAAAATAATTGATAAGATAGTATCTGCCTTAAGGATCTACAGTATTAATGAATTTAGCAATAAGGTATTCTTATTGTTACTCTCTGCAGTCTTTGTTTCTCTGAAAAATTTAATTAATCTTTTCTGGTACTTTTTCTGATGTTTTAAATGATGTCAGTCTAACTTTTCTACCCATAGTAAGAGTACACAGCCATTCACAGCTTCAGTGATGAGTGTTATCATCATGGAGAAGGTTTTTTCTAAATTCTTCAGAACTGCTTTTCCAACAACTTTGTTGAAATTATCCACATCAGTGACTGACACAGATTCCACATGTAGAAAATTAAATTCAATTTCTTCTCCCCTCAAATTGATTTCTCTCTTTATTTAATTAACATATCACTCCCTTACCAATAACTTAGACATAAAAGACTGAATCATCCATAAACTACTCTATTGGGCTACCTCTGTTTTGCATTAACTAATCATAATTCTCTTAAATTACAAGACCTTGTTTTTCTTTTTGTTTTTAAATGTCTGTTTATTTTGAGAGAGAGAGAAAACGTGCAAGTGAGTTGATGGGGCAGAAAAAGAGAATCACAAGCAGGCTCCATGCTGCCAGTGCAGAGACCCGTGCAGGGCTCAATCACACCAATTATGAGATCATAACCTGAGCCAAAATCAAGAGCTAGACACTTAACTGCCTGTGCCACCCAGGTGCCAGAAGACCTTGTTTTTCATTTCACTTCTCTAGCTAAATCCTTTATTACTTGACTTATGAGCTATAATAAATTCCTAAACTATTGTGCATAGAAAAATAGCTTGTGGGGATGAGCACTGAGTGTTATGTGGAAACTAATTTGACAATAAACTATTAAAAAAAAAAGAAAAGAAAAATAGCATAAAGAAGTATGTTATTTCTCCCTTCAAAATTCTTTGATGAGGGGCGCCTGGGTGGCTCAGTTGGTTAAAAGTCCGCCTTTGGCTCAGGTCATGATCTCACAGTTTGTGGGTTCCAGTCGGGTCGGGCTCTGTGCTGACAGCTAGCTCAGAGCCTGGAGCCTGGAGCCTGCTTTGGATTCTGTGTCTCCCTCTCTCTCTGACCCTCCCCTGCTCATATTGTCTCTCTCTCTCTCAGAAATAAATAAAGCATTAAAAATTTAAAAAATTCTTTAATGAGTCTCTATGAAATATATAGCATATATTATATAGAGCTACTAGCAATTCAATCATATACTAAACTTTCAGTAACATTCACCATTTTCTCACTACTTGTTACTTTCTACTTTCAAAATAGTAATGTAGTTCATATCTCTGAGATTGTTTATATATATTTCTTACTTACTGTTAATACTTTTTTTGCAAAATATAGTCAACATTTAAAGTTCATGTTAGATTCCATCTCTTCAATTGTCTTTAAAGCTTATTGTTGATAATATGACATGTTCCTCCAAGGTGGCAAGTTTTCTTACTTTTATGTAGATTTTAGTTTTGGAGATAAAGTTATCCAACACTAAACAAATAGATGAAGCAGAAAACATTGGGCATTATTTTGGGGAGCATGGCTCTATAAAATTTTAAATGCCTAATTTGCCCTGGCTGAATATGTTAGATGTAGGGACAGACAATTTTGAAAAATGGTAAATATAGGAAAAGCCATGAAAACCACATAAGAGAACTGGGACAAATACATAATCTCTAGAAAGAGGAAGAAAGAGGAAGTGCAGGAAAATAACAATGTTCAAATATTTGTTAACTAAAATTTTCAAACTTGACAAAAGAAAAATAAGCTAGGGGTTTAATGGTAAAACTGTAGAAAACAACAGAAAAAGGGAAAATCTTAAAGGAAGCAAATGGAAATAAGTAGCACATTAAAAGGATCATCTACTACAATCAAGTGGAATTTATCCTTAGGGCATGAGCATCATTAAACATATGCAAATCAATAAATGTGACACATCATAGAGTGAAAGAAAAAATCATATGAACATCTCAATAGATGCAAAAAATTTTTGAAAAAAATGCAACATTCTTTCATGATAAAATCCTCACTAGTCTAGGAATGAAGGAATATACCTCAATATAATAAATACCATAAATGACAAACATGCAGCTAACAGACTGTTCAGTGGCAAAGGGTAAAAAATTCTTTTAAGATCAGGAAAAAGACAAGTTTGTCCATTATCACCATTCTTATTCAACATAGTACTGAAAGTCTTAGCTAGAACAATAAAGCAAGGTAAAGAAATGCAGCACATCCAAAATGGAAATAAAAAATTAGAATTGCTGATTAGGTACCTCATACATAGAAAATCCTAATGATTTAACAACCAAAAAATTGTTGGAACCCATCAATGAATTCAGTAATGCTATAAGATATAAAATATAAAATCAGCAGATAGAAATCAGTTTTGTTTCTCTACACTAACAACAAAATATGAAAAAAAGAAATAAAGCAACAATTCTATTTCATAGTAGCACCAAGTCAATACAATATTTAGTAATAAATTTAGCTATGGAAGTGAATGAAAGTTACAAGGCTGTATGGAAAGATATGTTCATGGATTGGAAGAATTAATATTGTTAAATGTCCATACTACCCAAAGCATTTTTAGATTCAATGCAATCCATTCACAGGAATAGAAAAAAACAATCCTAAAATTTGGATGCTTTCACAAATGATCCCAAAATCCAAAGCATTCCTGACAAAGCAGTCTAAAGCTGGAGGCATCACACTTCATGTCTAGGCTTCTGACAAGGCTGTAGTAATCAAAACAGTGTGGCCCTGGCATAAAAACTGATGCTTAGACCAAGAGAACAGAAACAGAACCCAGAAATAACCCCCAACATATATTATCAGCTAGTATTTGACAAGGGAGCCAAGAATATTCAATGAAAAAAGAATAGTTTTCCCAGTAAATGGTATTGATAAAATCAGATAACCACAAGAGAAAATGTAATTGGATCTCTATCTCATGACACTCACAAAAATTAAGTCAAAATGGAATAAAAGCTTAAATGTAAGACCTGATAAAACTCCTAGAAAAAAACACAGATATAGCTCCTTGACACATGTTTGGAAAAAAATGTTTAATATGACATCAAAACCAAAAATCAATTAGTGAGACTATATCAAACTAAAAATCACAGCATAAAAAAGTACAACACAGAAAAGAAAAGAACAACAAAATGAAAAGTCATCTTATGGAATGGCAGAAAATATTTTCAAACTATGTCTTATAGATCAATATCAAAAGTATGCAAAGAATTCATACAATTCAATATCAAAACTACAATTAAACAATAGGCACAGGGACTGAATAGACATTTTTCCCATAGAAAATATATAAATGTCCAAGAGCTATATGAAAAAATATCCAATATCACTAATCATTAGGGAAATCATTAGGGAGTCCTAATTACATTAGGTGGCAATGTAGTTACATCCATTATAGAAAACAGAATGGAGGGTCTTCAGAATAATTGAAAATAGAATTACCATGTGATTCAGTAATCCCGTGTCTGGGTATATATCTGAAAGTAATGAAAATAGTGTCTCAAACAGATATCTGCACTCCCATGTATATCACAGTATTATTCACAATAACCATGTTATTGTGTCTGTCAAGAAATGAATGGCAAAGATGTGATATATGTCATAAACACCCATAGACACACACAGAGAACCATTATTCAGCCATAGGAAAGAAGGAAATCCTGCCATTAGTGACATGAATGGACCCTGAAGGCATTTTGCTGAATGGAATAAATCAGATAGGGATAGACAAATACCGTAAGTGAATACTTATGAGTTAAACCTAAAAAAGTTGAGCTCAGAAAAACAGAATAGGATGGTAGTTACCATGGGTTGGGGGTTGAGAAAAATGGGGAAATGCTAGGCATAGGGTATAAACTTCCAGTAGAAGATCAATAAGTTCTAATGGATATTCATGTGATTATAGATTACAATATTGTATTATATTCTTGAATGTTGTTAAGAAAGTAGATCTTAAATGTTTTGGCACAAAACTGAAGTGTTAACTATGTCAAGTTTTAGCTAATACTGTGGTGTGGTGGTGATCATTTTACAATATACATTTTCCAAATCAACATATTTTACATCTCAAACTTACACAGTGTTATATATCGGAACATCAATTATATGCCAATAATTCTGGGGATAAAATATTAACTGTGTAATATCAAATATGTTGGCCAAATATTATATTATAAATTTAAACATTTGGCACAGGTTATAAAGTTTTATTCATTCTCTTTTTTTTAAGTTTATTTATTTTGAGACTCTGTGTGTGTGTGTGTGTGTGTGTGTGTGTGTGTGTGTGCTGCATGCAAGTGGGGGAAGGGTCTAGAGAGAGAGAGAGAGAGAGAGAGAATTCCAAGCACACTGTCAGAGTGGAGTCCAAAGAGTCGTGGCTTGAACCCATGAATCATGAGATCATGACCTGAGCTAAAATCAAGGGTTGATGCTTACCCAGGTGAGTCATTCAGGTGCTCCAAGTTTTACTCATTCTATTTCGAAACAAAAGGTACTTTGTTTAAAGAAAGAGCTTTGAAAAAACTGTTTTCTCATATTTTATCCAGTAACAAAGGATAGAATATATAAAACCACGGAAGTTTAAATTACTGATTGAAACCCACTAATTGACACTGCCTAAAAGAGATGATTAAACAAACAGTATGTATTCAGAGCAACACATATGCAAGTTGGATTTTATGTAATATGGTAGAAAATAATACTATCTTTCTTGAGTTTCCTCTTTGGCTAGATGGCAGTCTTCATTATGATTTGGGCCCATATTTGTTAGAAACATTTGGTAATTCATTTTTTAGTCAATTGGCACATGCAGCCAAATAGGCTGGGGGTGGGGTGGAGGTGTTGCTTAGTAACAGCTTTCTCTTTCATCAATACTTTATGACTATAAGAAAAAAAATCTGTAAATTCTATCATTTAAAAAATCCTCACGAGACCTACTTTTGTAATAATTTGACTTTTATTTGTTTTTCTCCTATATAAAAGAGCTAAACCTAACAGAAGTAAAAACTGGTTCCTTATAAATAGAAATAACAAGCAAAAACTAGNTGTGAAGAGTAAACAATAATTTAAATAATCTTTTTATCTTTAATACTTATTTTTGATGAGTAACCCATGATCCCTCTTTTTTTATGCCAATAAAACAATGATGACATTTCCTTATACTATACATTTTATGATTTTGTTTCTCTCTTCCTTAAACTCTGGTCATATATATATAGATATATAGATATATAGATATAGCTAAATACAGATACAGACATCATATATATACATATCTTATACATAAACACATATCTTAGTATTTGCATCCAATATATTATAAATAAGAACACTATATATATGTATATAGTAAGTATATATATATGTATATGTATATATATAGTAAGATAACTTACTCTATAAAAGGGAATAGACCTCTTTAAAAGGAATACAAAATAGTAACAAAATTGTTGCTTTATTAGTATCTGGCTGAGTTTGCCATTAACCTCAGCAGCACCAGAAACTCAAAAAATAAGTCCTCTTTCCCTGAAATGAAACTTACAACATTTGTGATTACTCCAAGCCCATCTTGATGAACATTTACAGTACTTGTATAATGTTAAAAGCCAGGATGTTAAAGCTATAATTATTTAGGTTTCTATACCAGCTTGACCACATACTTGTTTTAACTTCAGTAATTTCTTTTTATTTTTGCCTCATTTTTTCTTATTAGTAAAATAAAAAGTACTGTAACTTCTACACTTTCACCCACACTTAGAACATATTTATTAGATGTTCCTCAAGTGTTCTTCTATGTACCCGTTTTCTCCATAGAACTTACAATCACAACCCATGCAATTAATTGTACATTTCTAAACTGCCTGCTTCCGCACTAAGGAAGTTCCATGAAGACAGATACTTTTCTTTCTTTTTTGTTCATTGCTATGGCCTAGGATAGTGTTTGACTCGCAAAAGGCAATCAAAACTTATTATTAATTGTATACATACATAATCATATGATATATGTCTTTCTCTGACTGGCTTATTTTGCTTAGCATAATAGCCTCCAGTTCCATCCACATTGTTGCAAATAGCAAGACTTCAGTTTTTTCATTGCTGAGTAGTATTCTAGTCTCTGTGTGTGTGTGTGTGTGGGGGGGGTGTGTGTGTACATATATACCACATTCCTTTCTAAAGTTTATTTATTTTGAGATAGAGAAAGCAAGCTGGGGAAGGGCAGAGAGAGAGGGAAAGAGAGAGACTCCCAAGCAGATCCCTCGTTGACAGAGCAGAACCCGATATGGGGCTTGAACTCACAAACCATGAGATCATGACCTGAACTGAAACCAAGAGTAAGATGCTTAACCAACTGAACTCCCAGGCACCCCTATACCGCATCTTCTGGATCCGTTCATCAGTTGGTGGAAATTTGGGATCTTTCCATAATTTGGCTATTGTATTTTAATACTGAAGCATTTTTTTAAACTTCTATCAAAAATTCCTTGCCCAGCTGTAACAATAAAGACAAGAATACTAACTCTGACCAGAGAAAGACATGAATGAAGATCAGTGCTTAGGCCCCATGGATCCAATGACAAGGTAAACCACCAAGACCAACCAGTAGGGTTGCCACATGAGGGTGAGGGGAACCTAAAATACATAAGAAGCAGTGAGAATTAGCTGCATCCAAAGACCAGCTGCTGCACTGATCAACATAGAATACTCCTTGAATCTTCCTCTTCTAAGTTCGCCCAAAAGTAGAGGTCAACTATAATCCTGGATAAGTCACTTCCAGAGTGTACATGAAGAAATGAATCAGAGTACTGTTCAGCATGACTCATGGAGGATACCGTAATGGGCTATCCAGATCTCCCTTCAGCACTTATTATCCCACTGCTCAGCGTGTTATCAGAAGACAAACTTCAACTATAATCCTCTTCATGGATTTCAACATTAGAGAGCTGCCTGGCCATTGATGTGCCCTCTTTCCACAGCCCATATTTATTATTAATTGATGTTGAAATATAAAGTTTGGGCCATCCAGCCCAAGGCCAGGACAACTCTGAAGAAATATGTAAACTGGAGAACTTACCATGCAGTGAGTTGAGCTGTTGTTAGATCTGCAATATGGCTTGCCTTCTCTTTCTCTTTCTGCTCAATCCTGTTTCTTTACCCATCTTTCTTGTATAGGTGTCAATTCCAAGAAAACGTAATAAACTAACTGCAACCAAACTTCATCTCAGAGCTGCATTCTAGGCTCTCATTTCTAAGTTTCATCTATGACACCTAGACATTGGCAGCACTCTTAACTAGAAAACTTTCTAGTTTTGGTAAACCTTGACTAATCTTAAGATCTATTATTATCCAGTCAACTTTTATTGTCTTATTCTTTGTATCTTGATATCTTGTTTATTCATCACAGCATGTTAGAGTTTCTATTTTAGAAACTTATACAATTTCTGTAGGTTTAACCAAGAAACCTTAAAGAGCTCTTCTGACTGTACAATTACTTGATCACATGAACATTATTTTGATCCAAGGCCCCATTTACTTCATTACTGATTATTTCTCACCAAATCACTATTCTCTAGCATATACGCTTTAATTACATTGTATCTGTTCATATCACCAATACCTTTGGAACTTTTCTTCTGTTCATAATAATTAGTTGTTGTCTCCATCTCCTCCATTTTAAAGATGAGGAAACTTAGACAAGAGAGAGAAAGGTATCTAGCCATATCTGTGATATTGTTTCTCTGTTTTAGATTTCTTCCCATACCTGAGTTTTCATTTCACGTTATTTTCCTAGAAACATTACTGATTAAGAGGTTTTTGTCTTTTGGGGCGCCTGGGTGGCTCAGCGGGCTGAGCGTCTGACTTTGGCTCAGGTAATGATCTCACAGTACATGATCTTTGCATTGGGCTCTGTGTTGACAGCTCAGAGCCTGGAGCCTGCTTCAAATTCTGTCTCTCTGTCTCTGTCTCTGTCTCTCTCTCTCTCTCTCTCTCTCAAAGCTAAACATTGAAAAAAGAGTTTTTTGCCTTTTTCTATCCTCTACATTTTATCTTGTCAAATACACTGTATAATATACATATTATTCAGTATACACAGTACTCTGTGTATATAGTATACATAATGCATCTTGATGTTAGATAATTCTGAATGTGAAAATAGCCCAGCAAATATTAGCTGTCTGCTTTTGAGCAAGTTGTGTAGTGTTCCTAATGCTCTAAAATAGTGAAGTCTGGGATGTCTGGGTAGCTCAGTCAGTTAAGCATCCAACTCTTGATCTCAACTCAGGTCTTGATCTCAGGGTGTTGATCTCAGGGTTGTGTGAATTTAAGCCCTGCATGTGAAACCAACTTAAAAAATAAAATAGTGAAATATTTTCTTATAGTTTGGATTAGATTGTGGACAACTCAACAGTTAGACACTAATGAAACTGGATACATTAGGACAAGATAGCTGGAGTGAATATGGAACCTGTACATTAAGCTTTAGTATCTAAACTTGAATATACTTCTTAAGACAATTAAATACAGATCAAAGGATTTAATCTTTGGTTTCTTATCAATAGAGGAACTATGTTCTGATAGCTTTCCATAGTAATGTTATATAATTTTCTAATTTGTTATTTTCCCCCACTTATTCTTCATTTGCACAAAAAAAAAAAACCCTATGCTCCTTATTCTCTTTTTTGGTCAAAATACCTCAATTCCTATTTATTTAATGTATTGGACTAATATTTCTCTACTTTTCTTTCTGTGATGAAAGATAAAGCTTATTTATTTATTATTTGAATCTGAGTCTTTAATATCATGTATGGTTCATTTGCTGATTTTTCAGATAGGAAATTCTTGGTTTTGTTCTCAGTTTTGCAAACATACAGGCTTGTTTCAATATTCATATAATTATTGATTGAAAATGAAAATCTTCTGCCAATGTAGAGTGTTTAATAGATATATGTATTTAAAAAGGAATATATTAATATAAATAATGAAATGGAAGACCCCAAATTTAAAAAACAATACTTGATTAAAAGTCTATGAGCAGTTCTAACTGTACATATCTAATAAAATTATAGTAGGAACCAAAGCTATGAGAAAACAGTATATTAAAAGCTGTGTCCAAGAAAGTGTTATTTAGTAAACAATGACCTGAACACAGTGTATATGGAGGGAGGGGGGAAGTTTAAGACTTTTTAAAATCAGGCATGCTGAATATTTTATGGCTATTACTACTTATTATAATAAATATATTTAACAGAAATTATCCAAAAAATAAATCTAGATCTTAAGACTGAATGACTAACTTAAATACAATATCATTTTATATTCATAAGTATGGTGTAATTTATATAGGAAAAAGACAAAGTATATTATTGAAAGAATATTTCATAAGTATAGAGCTTTTTAAAATTTCTGTCTTGTAATGTTGAGAGAAAAAATAATATGAAAATTAAAAAACTATAAAGACTAGCATTTGTGTGAAGAATATAATTTTTGGGGTACCTGGGTGACTCAGTCAGTTAAGCATTTGACTTTGGCCCAGGTCATGTTCTTATGGATTGTGAGTTTGTGCCCTGCATCAAGTGGGCTCTAGCACTGTATCGGGAGAGCTCAAGCCCCACTTGGGACTCCATACTCTTTCTCCATCTCTCTTCCCTTCTTTCATCCCCTCATCAGATTCTCTCTCTTTCCCAATCTCTCTCCACCACTCTCTCACTCACACAGTCTTGAAAGACAGAAAGAAAGCAAGAAAGGAAGGAAGGAAGGAAGGAAGGAAGGAAGGAAGGAAGGAAGGAAGGGAGGGAGGGAGGAAGGGATGAAGGAAGAGAAAAAGGAAGGGAGGAAGAAAGGAAAGAAGGAGAAAAAAATAGAAAAAAGGAGGAAAGGAAGAAATAAGACGTTTGCCATAGGTACATATGAGCAAAATATATACAAGTCCTCGGAAAGAAGACTTTCCACTCTATTTAAATTATTATTAATTTATTCATATTCACTTTATTTATTTATTTGTAAGCACCTACCAAGTTCAGGTGTATCAGGCAGCATAACACAAGTTACAAGGCAGTAACAAAGGATCCCAAAACCTAAGTAGCTGCATACAACTAAGGTTTGTGTATTTCATTTATAAAACTAAATTTATATTTCTCTGTGGGTTGACAGGAGGATTTTGTTTATAAAAGTCAGTGAATAATTTTACACATGCCAAGATTTCCAATCATCATCCCTGTTTTAAAAAGAGCTCTGAAGCATATTACTATCAATTAAGCACAACTTCTCCAGTGAGTCAGTGACTGTGATGGTATCAGAGGCCACTCCAGCTTTTACCCCTTGTTTTCTGAACTCATAATTTTTTGTATTTGGAACATTATCATACAGGTATCTTTGATTCAATATATATACTATACTACGTTCTGGAGGATGGCACCTCATTCTTCCAAGATGCCTCCAAGCTGGCACATCAGCTTTACTTCCCTTAGGTCATATTAGCTCTCTTTTAGGAAAGCTGCTTCCAGACAGTGCAATATATGAGATTCAGGATGCCTGGTCAACTTCCATATTAATTATTCCTAAACTGATTTAATTGTTAAACACAATCCCAATCAATATCTAAGCCAGAAATGGCAGTAAATAGTTTTCAAACCTATATCAGGTAAATACTTGTACTCAGAATATATAAAAACATTAAAATTTAATATTAAGAAGAAAAACAACTCCACAAAATATGCCACTTTGTAAAAAATGTCTAAGAAGTGTCAATAAGAACATGAAAAGATGACTAACATCACTAGACACTTAGAAATGCTACTTGTATCCACAACACAATACCAATATTCAATCATTGGAAAGATTACAATATAATTGATTTAGTACCAAATGTTGACTAAGAGGTAGAGCATTTAGAACTCTGACACAGTGTCAGAAATACAAACTTTGTAGTCGCCTTGAAAAACAGTTGAATCATTTCTTATAAACATGTGCTTTAACATATGACCCAAACATCCCACTCTTATGGTATTACCCAAGAATAAAAGAATATATAGGAGCCCAAAAAGATTCCTACATGAATGTTTACAGTACCATGATTTCTAATATTCTCAAACTGAAAACAATGCCAATATACATCAACAGGAGAATGGATAAACAAACTGAAGTATACTCATACGATGAGAAGAATAATTACAACATTCTTCAATATAGCAAAAATGTGAAATTAATCCAATGTTTCCACGAACAATGGAATATGTCACTTGCTCTTGTCATACAAAGGAGTTCTACTCAACAATAAAAGTAAATGAAATACAAGTGAACATACCCACATGGCTGAAACTTCAAACCACAGAGTGAAGGGAAGGGGTTAATTGTATAAGAATATGTTACTGTATTGTGTAAAAATTAAAATGATGAAACAATATCTTTTAGATTCAAATGAATGTGGTAAACTTAATTTTTCTATAAAAAAGTACTGAAATAGTTAATAGAAAATTCAGTAGTTAACCATGAGGGGAAAGAAAGGGAAGAAGAAGCTATAGAAAAGAGGTACACATAGTTTTTCAAATATATTAGCAAACTCCTATTTCTTAAAGTATATGGATCTGTGGGTATTCACTTGTATCCTCTTCATTTAAACTGAATGTACACTTAATATGTACATAATATTGATGTATGCTGATATGTTTGTATATATAGTTTAAGATCAATGCTTAATATATTTAAAATTTTTAAAGATTGCAAATAAAAACTGAGGCTCCTACATAGCTATGAAAAAGGCTGTGTTTTACAATGGATTTCTCTAATCCCAAGGTTCATGTTTTAAACCACGATCTTACATAGCCTTCAAAGAGTAGTTCAGAACAACTGTCATTTCAGAACAACTGTGTATGATAAAGTGAAAGGAATCACTGCTGTTGAATTCTTGGTAAGAGAGATCCAATCCAATTTTCTTTCTTTTTTTTTTTTAATTTTTAAAATGTCTTTTATTTATTTATGAGAGAGATGGACAGCATGAGCAGGGGAGGGTCAGAGAGAGAGGAAGACACAGAATCTGAAGCAGGCTCCAGGCTCTGAGCTAGCTGTCAGCACAGATCCCCACGCGGGGCTTGAACCCACCAACCGTGAGATCATAACCTGAGCTGAAGTCAGAGGCTCAAACGACTGAGTCACCCAGGCGCCCCAAGCTCCAATCCAATTTTCATTAACTAGGAAGACAATTTATATTTGCAGTTTCTAAGTGAAAAAATGTAGAAGGAAATCAGAATCCAATCTGTATATGTAACAGTGTACTATGTGGCATATTACATACAAGGTTGTTTAGTGAAAAAATGTGGAAGGAAATCAGAAATAATGATGAAAGGAGGCCAAGAAGGATAGATGAAATTTCTTTGAGATTTATATGGAGAATGTAAAATTAATGCTTCAATTTAGCACCTGAATACAGCAAGCAATTTTTTATACCAAGCAAATATAGAATACAATTAAATGTGGGGGATGCAAGTAAAAGTTTCCTATTATAGATTAAATTGGTTAATATAAAATTAGTATTATGTCTTCCTTTTGTTTTATATTTATTTTTTACTGCTATCTATATTTTTTTTCCTTTATTTTTCATCTTTCTCAATTTTTTTCCATGGCATCTTAGCTGCTCATTCCTCATAGGAAAGATTAGGGAATATTTATTTTTCGTATTAAAATAAAAATTATCCAAAAAAGTATAAAACAAAAATTATCATGCATGAAAAATTTGAGACCCAAGACTCATACCGAGATTGATTGCCTTACCAACTAGACTAAGCAGCTACTAGGCTTCCCCAATTTCTCTCCTGGCTCCATCTTGTAAGTATACATGAACGTTGGCCTCTGTGTATCTCAGTTTCTTCATGAAATGATATCCAGAAGTTGTGCTTTATAAGATTATAGAATATTAGGGCAAGGAATCTTTATAAGATTATTAGAATATTAGGGCAAGGAACATAAAAATTTTGATAAATATCATCACTCATTGCCTAACCAATCTGTATATGTAACAGTGTACTATGTGGCATATTACATACAAGGTTGTTTAGTCCATTAATTAGGTGACATTTCAGCAGTCAAATATGAAAAATGTATGAATTTATGAGATGGATATGATGAAGCTGCAAAATGATTTCTAACATGGAGATTAACAAAAGCCCTCACTGGTACTGAGATGACACGGAAGTGTAGCCATGGAACAACTGCCTCCAGAAAAAAGAGTCCTAGTCTTTGGAATAGGGAAAGAATTCTTGTTGGTTAGGTAAATCCCATGATATTCTTTCTTCCAGAGAGTTTGAGAAATGGGCAGAATGAAATAAACATTTTAAGTCAGAATCATTATGTCCAAATTAAAAAAAAAATACAGCAGGCAAAGTGAAGTGTGAGATAGAGTCATAGAAAATCTGGAAGTCTATAAATTAGACTTTATAAGTTTTCTCTAGTAAAATTTTCTGGAGTAGCTGCAGGGTTTAAGGAATATTTAGGAAAAAAGAAAGAAAGGAAGGAAGGAAGGAAGGAAGGAAAGGAGGGAGGGAGGAAGGAAAGAAGGAGAGGGATGGAGGGAACGGAAAAAATGCTACAAAGGAAGGTTGCTGTAGGCTTACAAAATATCTTTAAAATTCTTTGAGAGCTACCACACAAATAAATATTGGAACTTTTTTTTAATTCTCTTTTTCTGTCAAGAAGTTTCTAAATACAATTTTCTGAAAAACTAAAAATACTTGAGATCATGGATTTTATTTTTGATTCTTTGTTATTGTCAATGATGTTTTTAGTCTTCCAGTATTATTTCTTTCTCAACCTTTAGTACTGTAACATTTTAGTAAGATATGTATGCCTTCTTACAGTGAAAAATGTTAACATGAAATTTCATTTGGTATGACTAAGGAGCAAAGATAGAAAAATTATTACTAAAATTATTTAAACTCCATAAAACTTGTTTTTAAGAACTTGTCTGGTAGAACTTGTCTGGTAATTAAAATACCTGAATCATCATCT
Source organism: Crocuta crocuta (assembly GCF_008692635.1). Lineage (NCBI taxonomy): Eukaryota > Metazoa > Chordata > Mammalia > Carnivora > Hyaenidae > Crocuta > Crocuta crocuta. Next base: position 3,796,674 of record NW_027533339.1, on the reverse strand, counting down.
GGTTCTATTGAATGTGTCTTCTCTTGACTTTTAGATACATTCTCTTGGTTCCTCATTTTTTTTTTTTTAAATGTATTCTAGACATTGTGTTAAAATGAAGTAGGAAACCTATAGCTTAATACTTTGTTTCACTGTAAATGTTTACTTCCAGAGAAGCCAACCCCTTTTCATCATGGGGTGGTTAAGATGAGAGGGTTATCATACAATTTCACATTAGAATCAAGTTGAACTAAAGCTACATCATCATTTTAATCATATTGAATTTATCACTGATTACTCCAATACTCCAAATCTCAAACTATATTTTTTCTTATTATTCCAATTGAGAGAGAGTTGGCAGCAATATCACCTATCTTTGGTTCCTTTTTAGATTCTACTTCAGCAGAATCCTAGAACCCAATTACCATGAGAGTTTACAGAAATACAAGATTTATGTATGTTGTCAACCCCTATTTTTCTGTTGCTTTCTTACACAACTCTGAAGTAAAGATAGGGTAAGAAATGTCTTAACTAAACTGTTTTTCCATTGGGACTCTTATAGATTCTGATTCATTCCACCAATTTTAAATGTTCTCCAAGGCTGGCTGCTTTCTCCTGGTGTCTGCTGAATTTCTCCACCTATCTATATCTATAAGCTCATCTACATGTTCAGAAGCTGCTAACACTCTGATCATACATAAATATCTTATTTTACTTTAGAGTATAATTTCATAATTTCCCTTTTATCTAATTTTCTTCACAAGTTCCACATAATAATATGTGAAATTAATCTAATAATATATTTAACTAATCTAATACATCCAAAATAGTATTTTACCCCATGATCAATATAAAATTATTGAGGTAGTTTACATTAATTTTTCTATTAAATATTTAAATCTGATATGTACTTTAAAGCACATCTCAATGTACATGCTAAATTTTCAAAGGTGGTATGTAGTCTACATGCATTTTGTAAAATTTGTAGTTGAAAATCAGCTTTAAACTTACATAACTGAATTATCTCAAACTAATTAAAAGTTTGTGAATAATCAAGTGAAGTATCTGTTTTTCTAACTTAATTGTAATTATAAATATATAAAATTAAAAACTTTAGATATTTAGTTTCGCTAGACACATTTCAAGTGCTCAGTTGCCACATGTGGTTAACAGCTACCATAGTGGTGAGCACAACTCTAGTCATTCCCCTTGTCTTGAATTTTCTTTTCTCCAAACTCACTCTTCTACCATTCTTGTGTTTGTAAAATATCTTCCCAAACCTCACCAAGTAAATGAATCTAACAGGGCACCTGGGTTGCCCAATCCATTAAGTGTCCAGCTCTTGATTTTGGCTCAGGTCATGATCTCACAGTTTGCGAATTCAAGCCTTGTGTCAGACTCCATGCTGAAAGTGAGGAGCCTGCTTGGGATCCCCTCTCTCCCTTTCTTTGCCCCCTTACCCCCACTCATGTGCTCTCTCACCCTCTCTCACACACACACAAAATAAGTAAATCAACTTTTAGAAAAATAAATCTAACTTTTCTACTGTATTTAATTCAGCTCCTTAATTCCCACCCACACTGACATTCCTCATCTTATCTTGCTCTACATTATTTTTATACCTTATCAGTTTCATCCCCAAATATTCTATGTTGAAAATTAATGTATTCATTGTATTTTAGTCTCATTTCTTTGTATTAATATGTAGGTTTTACAAGCACATTAGTCGTTATTTTATTCACTGATATTTTACAAGTAGCTAAAACCATGTCCAAAAGATAGTAGGTACTTGCTTAAACATTGTTGAACGAATGGATTTCCCTACCAAAAAATTTGTAAAATATTTTGTTAAATTAGCTGATCTCATTTTCAAATATATAGACAAATGAATTAGACTTGAATATTGAACGCATGCTGATTTGAAATTTACACTACAGTGGCACCTGGGTGGCTCAGTCAGTTAAGCATCGGACTTTGGCTCAGCTCATGATCTCACGGTTTGTGTCCCACATCGGGCTCTGTGCTGACAACTCAGAGCCTGGAGTCTCCTTTGGATTCTGTCTGCCCTTCCCCTGCTTGCACTTTGTCACTGTCTCTGTCTCAAAATAAATAAACATAAAAAAAATTAACAGTACAGTGAATTGGGACATGGTTTTCCTTCTTATACTAAATTAAGAAAGAATAGAAGATCTGACAGAGAGGTGATGAGATTCCAGGTGTATTTGTCCCTGTCCTCTCTGTCTTTGTTTGTTTGTTTGTTTGTTTGTTTCCAGGAAGTGTTAGTTAAAGTGTTTGATGTAAGCAGGCTTGAGATGAAAATAGTTGCTTTTCTGAGTAGAATATATGAGAAATTACAATCAGCTACAGGACAGCACCAATTTTTCTACCTCCTATATGCATATGTCTTAGTGCCTTAGTATTAGTTTTACAAAATCTCTTTTAAAAAAAGAAAAAGTATCTCTACTGATTATCATAGTAAACATTGCCTTGACAAGTGTTTACATCAGGAAGTTGCTATTTTATGCAACACTACTTCAAGATTTTGATAGAATAAACTCAGGAGGAAAATACCTAGTCCAAATTTGTACAGCAAGCTGATGGCAAAAAATCAAGACTCTCATTCCTTATGTGAATTGGGAACTCCATGTGTTCACTATATTTGCATCATTGATCAAGACATTACTATGCTAACAGAATTCACAGAAGCAACAGATGGATACTTTTATTCTTGTCTAAAAGATCAGCTGATATTTTAACGTCATCTTATTTTTAGTGCCTTGCATCTCTCACTCTTGCATATTATTGGTACTTTTTAGGCCAAGTTTAAACTGGTTTGGAAAATCTTAAAAAATCCCCAACCCCAACAATGCTAGGAGATGATTTCCTCCACCCTATCAAGTCTTCCTCCAGATTAGCATTAAAATCCTAAAGTTGCCAAACCTATTTTAAACTTAGCTTTATTCATTGTTACCACATAGATTAAATTCTGTACTCTACACTCAGGAGAATTGATTTAAACAAAACTTGCAGCTTCATCATTTTATTGTATCTAGTTTAAATAGATGCAATTAGATTTTATTGGTTTTGTTTCATTAATTTCCCAAAATATCTATTGGTAAATTTGATAGTGACAAATTAAAATAACTTTTACACTGTAGGTGACACATGGACTAGTAATAACCACTTGTTATTATGGTAATCCAAGCAATCAGATATTTGTAGTAAAAAGGCAATCAGAAGAAAACTATATTAAGCTATAATAATAATAAGTTGTTTATTATGTTTGCTCTTTACCTTTTGGAAGCCTTACATAATCTTGATCATCAGCTTGAAATATCATTTGCTGGAAAATCAGCTTGAATTAAATTAGAAGATAAAGATTTTCCTGTCAGAAACTGAAAGCAATTAGTCATATATAACAAGCTGTTAGCCTTCAAGTTCCTTGATGAAGGGACTATGATAAATTCTATCATCATTCTGACTCTCAGTGCAGCTGATGACCACAGTTACTGTTACACACAGTGATCTTGCTGTAATTATCCACTTGACATCTGACTTTTGGACATTAGGCATAACAACTTAACGTATTAATTTTGTATTGGGGATATTTATTTTCTCCCTCCTTATGTTATTGGAGCCATTTATAGCAACTGACTAATCTTTAAGTACCTGGAAGCAGCTTTAATGAAAGGAAAAATTTAGTCCACTATAGCTAAATTCAGGTCAACAAAGGAAAGACACATTAAGTAATTTGTGCAGTTCACACCTTATTTACATGAATGTTCCTTACCTTTGCAGGTGCTTTCTCCTTAGGGAAGCAGCAATTATGGAACTGCATATACTCTCTTTTTTAAGATCTGCTTTCCTAGGAAAACTAAGAGCAACAGCAGAGTCCATACAGTATTAGATACTAATACCCTTTAGGGGTATTATATGTAGGACATTTTCATTGTCCCTACTTTCTGTTTTGTAATTTACTTGTATTTTCATATTAAGAACTGGATGTTTACCTGCAGATATTTTGGGGTTTAGCAAAAGAATAACGCAATATTTTAAATATGTTAAATACTTGAATTATGTGGTAGGTATCCATCCAAATATAAGCAATGAGGGTTAAGATTAAGAACTATGAGATCATAAATGATATATTCAAATAGAACATGTTTGGATATTCAGAGTTTTTTGTTCATCACAAGCTAATAATATAAAAGCAAGAGAGCAGGAGTCCCTCTAAAATTTGATAGTGGTATGTTTTTAGTATAAGTATTTTGCAGAGTGGACAGTGAATACACAGAGAGAAACTGCACACAAGATATAATAGAACACAGTATAGTTTTACATAACAGTTTATAGAAAACATTTGGTGAATATATTTAATGAGCTGTTGCATGAATAGAGAATAGTTGGATAAAATATCTTTAGACATTTTAGACTACAAAAGGCACAAGTGAAAAGTTTAAAGGACATGAAGTCATCTATTTTTTTAAAAAGTTTTTAATGTATTTTATTTTGAGAGACAGAGACAGAGAATGAGCAGGGGAGGGGAAGAGAGAGAGAGGGAGACACAGAATCTGAAGCAGGCTGTTAGCACAGAGCCCAACACGGGGCTTGAACCCATGGACAGTGAGATCATGACCTGAGCCAAAGTCAGATGCTTAACTGACTGAGCCACCAAGGCGCCCCTGAAGTCGTCTTTTAAGACAGTATATTTGAAACAAAGCATATTAAACTCTTTAGATAAGTGTTTTCTAATAGAAACATCATATGAGATACATATGTATTTTAAAATTTACAGTAGTCATAATAAGAAACAAAATGAATGGAATTCATTTTAATAACATATTTTAACACAATATATGAAAGCATTGCTTCAAATATAAACAACAGGAATTATTAATGAGGTAGTTCACATACTCTTTCTCATACTCAATCTTCTACAGAAATGAATATTTTACACCTATAGTTCATCTATTTCAGATGCTACATTTTATTCTATAATAATGTATTTGCTTTCAGTTTTCATAAAAGTTACAGTAGGAAAAAAAACACACATACCCAAATTTTCCCAAACAAACAAAATTTTTACTAACTAGACTGAAGACCCAAGACCATTTTCATTTAATATTTAATTTGACATTGACACAACTTTCTCATTTATTTGAGAAACATCATTTAATTTTTAAGGAAAAATATATAAATTTCAAAAGTACATCTAAGATAAGTAGATTACCAACTCTAGAGTAAACTTAGCACTATTAATCTCAAATTCAAAAGTGTGTTGCATAAGTTGGAAAAGCAACTTTAAATTTATCAGTATAAAGGTGTTTTCTAAAATTTTTCTTAGTTTTACAGCAATTTACATAAAACTGTCAAGAACTAAAATCACTGTATAGATTAATGTAAGAAGACCTCGAAAATCATCATTATTGATTTCATTGTGTTCAAATTCATTTTCAATAAAATTCTTGTACCTTTATGTCTAGGTCAAAAATAAGGAGGTTTATTTCCTACCATAGCTCTAAAGTGAATATCTTCATTTGTAATGCCATATCTGTGAGAGAATATAAACCACAAGACCATATTTTGTCTTTAATTAAATAATTTTTAAATCAAGCATTCCTTTTAAGATAATTTTGAATTTTATTAGTGGAGTAAATTTATGTAAAACTCTTCCACTACACAACCAGTAAACATTGACAAAGAACTGCCATTAAATTTACAGTCTTGTACTTTCATCAACCACATAAATTGCACAACAGTGAACAGTTTTTTTCTTTTTTAAAGATTTCTTTTTTTTTTAATTTTTTTAAGTTTTTTTTAAAAATTTATTTCTAGAGAGAGAGAGAGAGAGAGAGAGCGTGAGCAGGGGAGGGTCAGAGAGAGAGGGAGTCACAGACTGAAACAGGCTCCAGGCTCTGAGCTGGCAGTCAGCACAAAGCCCGACGCGGGGCTCGAACCCACGAACCGTGAGATCATGACCTAAGCGAAAGTCGGACGCTTAACCGACTAAGCCACCCAGGTGCCCCAACAGTGAACAGTTTTAACAACTATATCCCTGACATTTTCCAGAGTCTGCTTAGAAAACTGAGCACAAATATTTTCAATATTTAGCAGAGTGGAGCAAGTCTATAAGAGAAAATTCAGTCTTATGTTTTAAAATGTCAATTAATTCAGATTATTTCTTAACAAAGTTGGAGTACAGACCATTGATAGCAACTAAGTTTTTTCACATCTAGTTTGATATTTTGTGATAAATGTAAATAACTTTAAAAAGTCTGTGCAATTGTTCAATGTTGTTAATAAATTTTGAGAAAATGCTTATTAGCAAATTTGAGAGCCCCTTGAAACAAAATATACTGAATACGATAATTTTATAATACTTCTTACATTGCAGCAGTCACATAAAGCTAAAGAAAAATTCCTAAAATTTGTCAAAATTTGAATAAATTGTTTTTTGATGTGGTTTCAAAGTTCTTCAATGAATTTTAATATTTAAAAAAATGTTATATTCTATAACAAATAGAATTTGTTATATTTGTTATATTCTACATTCTATAGAATTCTTATATTCTATAACAACTTTGAGTGAAGATCTTCAATTTGTTGTAAAAATACTTTATAAGTTTTTTATTTCAGGAGTTTCTAACAAAATTTTAATGACAGAAATAGTCATTATTTATACTTTCTTTGACCATCATTTTTTCAAGAAGTCAAATTGTTTTATAACTTACCAAACTAATAAGCTCATATTGCTAAAATAAATTAAAACATTTTGGTGGATATTTGATTCTCATATCAAGTGACTAATTCATATACTCTCTTTTGATTGCTTACAGAAAACATCAAATTTGTGACATATTTCTGTGTAAGATCTCTTTGTTCTGTCCACTTTATATCTTTGAAACTATTTTTTCCACACAAATCAAAAGAGCTTTTTGTTTTGTTCTGCTGCAGAAAATGCAATTTCTTTCCATGGTGACATTTGGTACTACCTTGTTTCAACAAATGTTTATCTTTAGTGTTCCAATTATAATTCTAGTTTCTGGATCTCCAATAGATACTGCATCAAAAATATGCCTTTATTCTAATAGGAATGAAATATCAGAAGTCAATCTGAATAGATGGAACACTGGTTCAATGTTAATGACTGCAAGGCTGGACAGGTTCAATGCTAATGACTGCAAGGCTGGCTGAAAAACAGAGAAAGAAAAAAACGATTTTCCTTCTCATACTGAAAACACTAGAATGCCTGCTTTAGCCTCCCTTGCAATGTTTGATTGGACAAGCTGTGGTGTGTGTATTAATATATTAAACATATGCATGTGTGTATATATGTATATGCCACATATATAATGGACTATTACACAGCCTTAAAAAGGATGAAATCTTGCCATTTGTAACAACAAAGATGGACTTATAAAGTATTATGCTAAGTGGAATCAGTCAGACTGAGAAAGACAAGTGTCATATGATTTCATTCATATGTGGAATTTAAAAAACAAAACAAATTAAAACAAATAAAAAGTAGAATTAGACTTATAAATCTTTTTTTTAAAATTTTTATGTTCTTTTCTTAGAAAGAGAGCGAGCAAGCCAGAGAGAGAGGGAGAGGGAAGGAGACAGAGACAAAGGCAGAGAATCTTAAGCAGGTTCCATGCTCAGTGAGAAGTCCATCAAGGGGCTGCTGGATCCCATTACCCTGAGATCATGACCTGAGCTGAAACCAAGAGTCAGAAGCTCAGCTGACTAAACCACCGGTAACCCCCAGAATTAGGCCTATAAATACAGAATACAAACTGATGGTTGACAGATATAACAGGGTTGGAAGGAGGAGCAAAATGGTGAAGAGGATTGGGAGATACAGGATTTGGCGTCCAGGTATGGAATGAATATGCCATGGGAATAAAAGGCATAGGGATGTGGATAGGGAATAGAGTCAATGATACTGTAATAACATTGTATGGTGACAGTAGCTACACTTGTGGTGAGCACAGTATAACATATAAAGATGTTAAATCACTACATTACACATCTGAAACTAATATAACATTGTGTGCCAACTATACTCAAAAATTTTATTAGAAAGTTCACATGGTTTACTTGCAAAAGTAAGTTAAAATTGGGTAGTTTATATATAGATAAAACTAGCATAAGGTACAATGACCAGTACAAATCCCAAGTGAATTTCAGGCCAAGTCTACACCAAAAGTCTCACTTTCTATTTACTGTTTCTTACTTATCTGTTAAGATTCTTTAACAGTGTGCCACATATTAGAGTTTTTGAATATGATTTAAGTAATCTCTTCTCAATCATTTGACATTGGTTAGACAAAGTAATCAGGCAGAGATCAAAGTATTCCCTATCTTACTGATAAGGAGCTGTATGTAGCTTGTATTTCAGTTTCCAGCCAAGCACAGATTCTAAGAATTCGCCTTTGAAATAAACATTCTTTTTTTTTTAATGTTTTATTTATTTTTGAGAGAGAAAGAGCGTGAGCAGGGGAGGGTCAGAGAGAGAGGGAGACACAGAATCTGAAGCAGGCTCCAGTCTCTGAGCCAGCTGTCAGCATGGAGCCCGACACGGGGCTCAACCCTACGAACTATGAGATCATGACCTGAGCCGAAGTCAGATGTTTAACTGACTGAGCCACCCAGGCATCTCAAAATAAGCATTCTTAAGCACCAAGTTACTGGTATATTTGGACAAACCAATGGACTCTCCTTTGCAGACAGACAGGCAGTCAAAAAAGACTGAGAGTGACTGGAAAGACAAAGGACAGTGAGGCAGAGAGATTAGAAAGAAATAATTATATTATATATAAATTTTAAATATAAAATATATTTATAATATATTTTTAAGTTTAGA
>NW_027533339.1:3777277-3783686 GCF_008692635.1 Crocuta crocuta | reverse complement strand
GACACTGTGGGATATTTTCCCTCAAAAGTTTACTGACTTTTAAATGGGCACTTCAAGTCAGATTGAGTTTGTTCACCAGGTCTCTACTGTTGCCTGGCTCCCATGATCCTCAGGGAAGGAGAGATATACCATCCAGCATAGTGCCCTCTCTGTGTGCNGACACTGTGGGATATTTTCCCTCAAAAGTTTACTGACTTTTAAATGGGCACTTCAAGTCAGATTGAGTTTGTTCACCAGGTCTCTACTGTTGCCTGGCTCCCATGATCCTCAGGGAAGGAGAGATATACCATCCAGCATAGTGCCCTCTCTGTGTGCAGAATATCTGCTTTTCCTGAGAGTCAGTAACTGCATGTCTGCTAAGACTCTAATCCATGGTTCTGGCATTAGTATTTTCTGCTTTAGAATCTAGCAAAAGCTGCTGCTGCCTACAGAAATCCATTGACTGTAGTTCCTCCATTATTACCTTTGTATGTAATCCTGGGTCCTAAGTCACCTAGACTTCTTCCACTTTCTTAGCTGCCTTCTTCTAAATGTGTTTACAATTATGGTTTCCTCCAGTTGTGTTCTATAAGTCATCTCAGTTTGCCTGCTTTCTTTCCACCACGGTTAATTTTATGTATCAACTTCACAAGGCTGTGGGGTTCGTAGATATTTGGTCAAATCTGGATGGTTCTTGAAGGTGGTTTTGGATGAGTTTAATGCTGAAATGGATAGATAGTAAAGCTGAATTCCCTCTCAAATGTAGGTTGACCCCATCTTAACAGCAGAGTGCCAGAAAGAAAAATAAGGGGAAACTTCTTATGCTTGACTACCTTCCTGTTGGGATACCAAATGTTTTCCTAACTTTAGACTGAAGTATTGGCTAATCCTGGATCTCAACCCTCTGGCTCTCAGACTGAAATTATACCACTGTTTCTCCTGGATTTCCAGCTTGTCAGTTGTGTATCAGGAGACTGGCAGCCTCCGTGATCTCATAAGACAGTTCTAACACACACACACACACACACACACACACACACACACACTACTTCCTTCTGGTTCTCTTTCTTTGAATACACTACCTAATAAAAACTCCTCAAATTGTCTTTGTTAGTAAGAGCATGAATCCTTTTTTCAAAAAAATTTTTAATGTTTTTATTTATTTCTCAGAGAGAGAGACAGCATGAGCAGAGGAGGGTCAGAGACAGAGAGAGACACAGAATCTGAAACAAGCTCCAGGCTCTGAGCTAGCTGTCAGCACAGAGCCCAACGCGGGGCTCAAACCGATGAACCGCGAGATCATGACCTGAGCCGAAGTCGGATGCCTAACCGACTGAGCCACCCAGGTGCCCCATGAATCTGTTTTTTCTAACATGATTAAAAATTGTCTTATTTGTTTTCCTCTAACATGCCTGATTCTCTTTCTCTTTTCCTCTTCTTTTAAAAATATTTATTTTAAATATCATGAATTTGGAATAGGAGAGAAAGTAAATTAGGATGTTTATCCAATCCTTAGTTAAAATCCATGTTTTCTTTCTGCTCTCTCTAGCTCTATCCATGTTGTTGCAAATGGCAAGATTTTATTCTTTTTTATAGCTGAATAATATTCCATTGTATATACCACATCTTCTTTATCCATTCATCTATTGATGGACACTTGGACTCTTTCCATAATTTGACTACTGTAAATAATATAGTAATAAAAATAAGGGCATGTGTATCCCTTTGAATTAGAGTTTTTAAAAATAGTTTTTGGTTAATACTCAATAATGCGGGGCACCTGGGTAGCTCAGTTGGTTAAGCATCCAACTATGGCTCAGGTCATGATCTTACAGATTGTGAGTTCAAGCCCAGCCAGCATCACGCTTTGTGCTGACAGCTCAGAGCCTGGAGCCTGCTTCAGATGTGTGTCTCCCTCTCTCTCCCTCTCTCTTTGCCACTCCCCACTCCCCCCTCTCTCTCTCAAAAATAAACATTTAAAAATAATAAATACTTGATAATGCATTCCTGCATTGTAGGATACTTCTATTTTTAATTTCAAGGAATGTCCATACTGTTTTCCAAAATGGCTGCAGAAGTTTGCATTCCCACCAACAGTACAAGAGAGCTTATTTTTCTCTACTTCCTCATCAATATGTCTTTCTTGTGTTTTTTATTTTAGCCATTCTGATAGATATGAGGTGATATCTCATTGTGACTTTGATTTGCATTGCCCTGATAATGAGTGATGTGAAGCATTTTTTCATGGTCTGTTGGTCACCTGGATGTCTTCTTTGGAGAAATGCCTATCATGACTTATTCCCATTTTTTAATTGGATTTCTTTTTAGGTTATTGAGTTGTATCAGTTTTTTAATATATTTTGGATACTAACGCTTTATCAGATATATAATTTGCAAATATCTTCTCCCATTAAGTAGGTTTCCTTTTAGTTTTGTTGATTGTTTCCTTTACTGTGTAGAAGCTTTTAATGTTATGTAGTTCCAATAATTTACTTTTGTGTTTATTTCCCTGGCCTCAGGAGACATATCTAGAAAAATATTGCTATGAGCAATGTCTGAGATATTACTTCCTGTGTTCTCCTCAAGTGTTTTTATGGTTCCAGGTCTCACCCTCAGGTCTTTAATCTTTTTTTAGCTTTTTTTTGTGTATGGTGAAAGAAAGTGATCCAGTTTCATTCTTTTTGCATGTGGCTCTCCAGTTTTCCCAAAATAATTTGTTGAAGACACTGTTTTGGCTATTGGATATTCATTCCTCCTTTGTTGAAGATTAATTGACCATATAATTGTGGGTTCATTTCTGGGATTTTTATTCTATAACATTGATCTATGTAACTAATTTTATGCCAGTGCCATATTGTTTTAATTACTACCACTTGTTGATATAACTTGAAATCTGGATTTGTAATACCGTTAGCTTTTTTTTTTCTTTTTCAAAATTGTTTTGTCTATCCAGGATCTTTGTAGAGCCATATAAATTTTAGGATTTTTGTTCTAGTTCTATGAACTAGACATTGTAAAAATTTTTGTTCTTCCAACCCATGAAGATGGAATGTCTTTCCATGTCTTTACATCTTCTTCCATTTCTTGCATCAGTGTTTTATACTTTTCAGGGTATATGTCTTTCATCTCTTTGGTTAAGTTTATTCCTAGATATTTTATTGCTGCATTACTGAATTCATTTATCAGTTCTAGTAGTTTTTTAGGTGGAATCTTTAGAGTTTTCTATAAATAGTATATCATGGAAATAGTGAGATTTTTACTTCTTCCTTACCAATTTGGATAACTTTTATTATTATTTCTTATCTAGTTGCTGTGGCCAAGACTTCCAGTACTTTATAGAATAAAAATGGTGAGAGTGGACATTTTTTTCTTTTGACCTTAGGAAAAAGCTCTTGTTTTTTTTTTTTTTTTCCATATGAGGTGTTATGTTTACTGTAGAGTTACCATATACAGATTTCATTAAATTGAGGTATGTTCTCTGTAGACCTACTTCATAGGGTTTTTATCATGAATGGATATGTTACTTTGTCAAATCCTTTTTTCTGCATCTATTGAAATGAACCTATAGTTCTTATCCTTTCTCTTATTGATGTGATTATCCTGTTGATTGATTTGTGATACTAAATCACCCTTGCGACACAGGAATAAATCCAACTTGATCATGGTGAATGATTTTTTAAATATATTGTTGGATTTGGTTAGCTAGTGTTTTGTTGAGGAGTTTTGCATGTATGTTCATTAGGGATATTGCTTTATAGTTCTCTTTTTAGTGGAGTCTTTACTGATTTTGATATCAGAGTAATGCTGGCCTCATAGAATTTGGAGGTTTTCCTTCCTTTTCTATGTTTTGAAATAGTTTGAGAAGAAGACGTTAACTTTTCTTTAAATGTTGGATAGAATTCACCTGTGAAGCAATCTGACCTGGATTTTTGTTTTGTTGTAAGTTTTTTGATTACCTATTCAAATTCTTGCCTGGTTATCAGTCTTTTCAAGTCTCTTATTTCTTCCCGTTACAGTTTCGGTAGCTTATATGTTCCTAAAAATTTATCCTTTTATTCTAGGTTGTCCAGTTTGTTGACATACAGTTTACATAATATTCTTGTATAATTATTTGCATTTCTGTGGTGTTGGTTGCTACTTCTCTCTCATTTGTGATTTTAGATGTGTCCTTTCTCTTTTTTTCTTGCTACATCTGGCTGGAGGTTTTTCAATTATAGGGATTCTTCACCAAAGAACCAGGTCTTGGTTTTATTGATCTGTTTTACTGTGGTTTATTGTTGTTGTTGTTGTTTTGTTTTTGTTTGTTTTAGTTTATCATTTATTTATGCTCTAATCTTTATTATTTTCTTCCTTCTGCTGTTTTTAGGTTTTGTTCATCATTCTCTAATCCATTAGGTATAAGGTTAGGTTGTTTATTTGAGATTTTTCCTGGTTCTTGAGGTAGGTCTATGTTGCTATACACTCTCCTCTTAGAGCCACTTTTCTGCATCCCAAAGATTTTGGATCATTGTGTTTTTATTTTCATTTGTTTTCATATAATTTTTAAATTTTTTCTTTGATTTCATTGTCAATCCATTAATTGTTTGTTTTTAACCTCCATATATTAGTGATCTTACCATATTATTTTTGTGGCTGACACTTAGTTTCATAGCATTGTGGTCAGAGAAAATGCATGGTATGACTTTGACCTTGAATTTACACAGGCTTGTTTTATTATCTAAAATGTTTTATTTTCTGGAAAGTTTTCTGTATGTACCTGAAAAGAATGTGTATTCTGCTGTTTTAGGATGAAACAATCTGAATATATCTGTTAAGTCCATCTGGTCAAGTGTGTTATTCAAAGCCACTGTTTCCTTATTGATTTTCTGTTTGGATAATAAGTCCATTGATGTAAGTGGGGTATTAAAGTCCCCTACACTTTTTATTACTATCAATTATTTTCTTGTGTGTGTTTTTTTTTTAATGTTTTATTTATTTCTAGGAGAGAGAGAGAGAGAGACAGTGTGAGCAGGGAAAGGTCAGAGAGAGAGGGAGTCACAGACTCCGAAACAGGGTCCAGGCTCTGAGCTGGCAGTCAGCACAGAGCCCGATGCGGGGCGTGAACCCAGGAATGGCTAGATCACGACCTAAGCGAAAGTCAGACGCTTAACCGACTAAGCCACCCAGGCGCCCCTTCTTGTGTTTTTTAAATGCATATTTATTTATTTTGAAAGATAGAGATTCAGAGAGGCACAGGGAGAGAGAGGATCCCACTGTGCTGACAACACAAGGCCTAACATGGGGCTTGATCTCATGAACTATGCGACCATGACCTGAGCCGAAATCAAGAGTTGGAAGCTTACGCAACTAAGCCAGCCAGGTACCCCTTTTTTTAATGTTTATTATTATCTGTTTTATGTATTTGGGCGCTTTCATGTTAGATGAATAAATATTTACAATTGTTACATCATCTTTCTTTTTTTTAATGTTTATTTATTTATTTATTTTTAAAATTTTATTTATTTCTAGGGGAGAGAGAGAGAGAGACAGCGTGAGCAGGGGAGGGTCAGAGAGAGAGGGAGTGACAGACTCTGAAACAGGCTCCAGGCTCTGAGCTGTTAGCACAGAGCCCAACGCGGGGCTCGAACCCACAAACCGCGAGATCATGACCTGAGCGAAAGTCGGATGCTTAACCGACTAAGCCAGCCAGGCGCCCCAATGTGTTTATTTATTTTTGAGAGAGATAGAGACAGAGTGCAACCTGGGGTGGGAATGCAGAGAGAGAGAGAGAAAGAGGAAGACATAGAATTCAAAGTGAGCTTCAGGCTCCGAGCTGTCAGCATAGAGCCTGAGGTGGGGCTCAGACTCACAAACCATGAGATCCTGAGCTGAGCCTAAGTAAAACACTTAACTGACTGACCATCCAAGTGCCCCTCTCCTCTTTCTTTTTTAAAGTTTATTTCTTTATTTTTGAAAGAGAGTGAGGGAAAGAAAGAATCCCAACCAGGCTCTGCAATATCAGCACAGAGCCTGATATAAGGCTCAGTGTCATGAACTGTGAGGTCATGACCTGAGCCAAAATCAAGAGTTGGAGGCTTAACAGACTGAGCCACCCAGGCACCCCCATTGTTATATCCTCTTGTTCAATTGTCTCTTTTATTACTATTATTATTATTATTATTATTATATAGTGTATTTCTTCGTCTCTTGTTACAGTCTTTGTTTTAAAGTCAATTTTCTAATTTCAGTATTGCCAACCTTGCTTTCCTTTGGCACTCATTTGCATGATAAATGTTTTTCCATCCCCCTTACCCCCCACACACACTTTCAATCTGCATTTGCTTTTTAGTTTGAAATGAATCTTTTGAGGTAGCATAGAGACGGGTCTTGTTTTTTTATACACTATATTACCCTAGTTTGTTTTTTTTTTTTTTTGGAGCCTTTACTTCAT